>NC_143147.1:62419512-62570807 GCF_059928025.1 Delphinapterus leucas | reverse complement strand
AAGCTCATGTGGGCCACAGAGATCCTCTTGCGGTGGGGCAGGTGGGAATAGCCGCCGGAGCGGACGCTGGTGAAGGAGGTGAGGGACAGGACCCCAGGGGTCAGGGGTGGGTGCGGGGCGTGGGGCCGGTCCACCTCGTCCGGGTGGCGGAACGCCCGTCCTCGGGCCAGGGGATCCACAATCTGGATAGGAGGGAGGTGGTGAGCAGAGTCAACTGGGCCCTGGGCCAAGTCATCTGCTGCCCCGCACCCCCCTCTGGAGCCCACCTTGGGCATCTTGCAGGGTCTTGGAGACTCGGTGCCCTGGAAGGAGGGCACCTCTTGGCTGGGGAGCTCCAGGTCCCGCTGGCACGAGGCCTTGAGCCGGCCGTAGCGGGCGCTGCAGTGGTGCAGGCTCCTGCGCTGCCAGTGCTGGCGCTTCAGCTCCCAGTCGTCGCTGACCCCGAACCACTGGGCCGTGCCCCTGCGGGAGCGACCACAATGAGAGAAAGGCCATGTGCGCAGAGAGGAGACAAGGGAGGTGACGGGCACGTGTGTGTGCAGGGGAGGTGACAGGGCACGTGTGTGTGTGCAGGGGAGGTGACGGGCACGAGTGTGTGTGTACAGGGGAGGTGACGGGGCACGTGTGTGTGCAGGGGAGGTGACAGGGCACGAGTGTGTGTGCAGTGGCAGGTGACGGGGCACTGTGTGTGTGCAAGGGAGGTGACGGGGCACGAGTGTGTGTACAAGGGAGGTGACAGGGCACGTGTGTGTGCAGGGGAGGTGACGGGGCACGTGTGTGTGTGCAGTGGGAGGTGACGGGGCACGTGTGTGTGTGTACGCAGTGGGAGGGGCAGATCAGCTTCCCCTTGACCCCTGGTTCGGTGCCCAGGAACCAGATGGGCAGAGGGGGATTCAAGTCAAGAGCCTGAGGGCTGAGCTGGGAAGGCCCCAGCAGCTGCTCCGAAGGGCAGTGGTCCACCCCCAGCTCCCTGACTCCCCTCAGCCTCCTCACTGTGGCTTCCTACCAGGCACAGAGCAGCCTGGGCCTCAGTTTCCCCGCCTGGACCATGGGCTGCCTGCCCGTGCCTCCCGGGAAGGGCCCAGGGCCCAGGTCCCAAGAGTTGACTGGCCCAGGGTGGGTGGGGAGGAGGTGGAGACGCGGCGGGCGTGCTCACTTGCGGATGCTCTGGGACAGGGAGGCCTGTCGGCGGAAGCCGGGGCGCTTCTCCGAGCCGCCCTCCTGCCATCGTGCCCTCGGCTCCTGGAGGCTGACGCTCTTCAGGAAGGCTGGGTTCCTGGGTCTCTGTGAACAGCGGGCAGGAGCATGGGCTGTGACTGCCTGCAGCCCAGATCCCGGGCTGGCTCTGCTCTGGCTCCCAATGTGAAGACCCAGACAGAACAAACCTCGACCCGAGTCTACCCCAAGGTGCTTTCATTCCGAGGGTCAAATCATCATTTTCTAGTGTCTTCGGCGATCCCAGCACACGCTTCCCTAGCTCCCTATCCAGCGCTCCTGCCTTAGGCCTTAGCCGTGGCTAAGCCTTGGCCTCGCCTGGCTTTACATGTTTGAAAGAGCCCTTGGCATGAGTGGGCGGCATGAGACAGCCTCCCCGGTGCCCCAGGCTGCGCGGGGAGCCCACGCTGTTTTTATTTTTTTTTGCGGTACACGGGCCTCTCACTGTTGTGGCCTCTCCTGCTGCGGAGCACAGGCTCCGGACGGGCAGGCTCAGCGGCCACGGCTCACGGGCCCACCTGCTCCGCAGCATGTGGGATCTTCCCGGACCTGGGCATGAACCCGTGTCCCCTGCATTGGCAGGCGGACTCTCAACCACTGCGCCACCACAGGGAAGCCTTTTTTTTTTTTTTTTTTTTTTTTTAGCCCATGCTCTTTGCAGCTAGTTCTCAATGAGCTCTTTATGGAACGCTGGTCTGGACTGCTGGCAACGTTGATTCCCCCCCGTCCCCCCGCAGGAGCCGGGTGCTGGGATCCAGCTGCTGGTGCTGCAGGCGCGCTGTGCCCCTTCCTCCAAGTCACAGGCAGCCCACCGCCCGCAGAAGGGCCAGGGCTCGGGCAAGGGAACGGAAACAGCCAATTCCCAGGCGGAACCGGCAAGTGTTTCTTATTTTCCCTGGCCCACCATGAGACAGAGACTGAGCTCAGGGCCCACCCCCTGTGAAGTGTGGGGCCAGGAAGGATGGGGTACAGCCTACAGCCGGGACACAGGGCAGCTGTGGCTCCAGAAGGCCCTCCTCCGGGAAGTGAAACTGCCTGAAAGGTGTCATGGGAGCACAGCGGTGGCCGGTGGCAGGGCGCCGAGCGCCCAGCTGCTCCCTTACCTGGGGCAGCATGCTGGCCTGCTCACTGGGGTCCGGGGTCCCGGGCGGAGGGATGGTGATGGATAGGTTGGGTGGCTTCCGGCTCTGCAGGCGGCTCCTGGACACTGAGGAGATGCTCTCGCCATTCTTGTCAGCGGAGGCCATGGTGGGCGGGGGGGTGGGGCAGCTGGAATGGAAACAGGGAGGGGGCACAGGTGTGTCAAGAGGCGGCAGGACAGGAGGGGACACGGGGACAGTCCAGGGTGTCAGGGTGGTACCTGGGCCGGCAGCCCAGACTGAGAACAACCTGTAGAAAGTTGGTTCAAACCTAACTCTGGATTTCCGGGAAGGGAGGCGAAGGTTGAAAGAAGTGCAGCCGAAATTGTAACCAAAGGAGGCATTATGCTTCCAGAAAAATCACAAGGAAAAGTATTGCAAGCAACGGTAGTAGCTGTTGGATCAGGCTCTAAAGGAAAGGGTGGAGAGATTCAACCAGTTAGTGTGAAAGTTGGAGATAAAGTTCTTCTCCCAGAATATGGAGGCACCAAAGTAGTTCTAGATGACAAGGATGATTTCTTATTTAGAGATGGTGACATTCTTGGAAAATACGTCGACTAAAATAAGTCACTATTGAAATGGCATCACGTGAAGCTGCCACTGAAGTTCTGAAATCTTTCATCATGTAAATAATTTCCGTGTTTCTTTTACAATAAAGTAATGATATCCAAACTAATGTATTCAGTGTCTCTGAAATTTAGTTTCTCTGTATTGATTTAAACATTCCCAAATAAAAGTATATAAATGAAAAAACAAAACAGAACAAAAACCTAACTCTGGACACTAAACCATGAAGCAGAGACTGACTCTGGGCTGCGTGGGGTAGGGTGAGAAGGTGTATTTTCATCCTTCATTTGCATTCCAGGGCAGCAGAGGTCTGGGAGGTCCCCAGCTCACCACCTCGTTCCATTTCCAGTCTCTCTGCTTCGGGCAAGGACCTCACCCAGAAAGGAACATTGAGGGCCAGGGATGCAGAGCTGCCGTGATCTTGGCCACCGCATCAGCCTGGCCAGAGCAGGCCAGGGGGCCGGAGGCAGCTTCCTCGGCCAAAGAGCCCTGCCTTCGTCCTGGGGGCAGGGCTTGGGGGAGGACAAGGGGAAAGGCTCCAGGCAGCCCACAGACAAGGGGCCCACAGCTGTGCAGGGAGCAGGTGGTTCTCAGGGGAGAGATCCCTGGGCTTTGAGCAAGGAAGGAGCAGCTCAGCCTGATTCCCAGGTAGATGAGAAAGCCACCACACTGGTCCCTGTCCCCCAGGGTTGGCAGGTTCCTCTTTCAAAGGAAAGTGAAACTACCACCTGTCTGGTACTTTTTTCTTTTCACAAAGGAAGAATATTAGATCTTAATGATAAAGATGATATATGAACCTTGCCAAAAAAAAAAAAGACTCAGAAGACTGTAAAGCAGAAAAGTGAACTCCTGGCCCGCCTGTCACCCCACGTTCCAGGAAAGAGCTCGGTGTGCACCCCTCTCCAGGTGCCTCTCTGCACTTGGAAAAGGACACGTGTACTTAACATTTTACATGCACTCATACCTTTTCTTCTATAGCGTGGACATCCTTCCCTGTCAATGCAGACAGATAGCTTGACCTGATCTTTCTTGATGACTGGGAAGGTTTCACTGAGTGCAATGTACCAAGATTTACTTAATTCCAGACTGATGGTTGTTTAGGTTCATGTCCAGTGTTAACGAACACCCTTGCCTATACCGTGTGTACTTGTCCCAGTATTATTGCAAGACGAACTTCTAGAAGTGGAGTTGCTGGATTGAAGAGTAATTGCATCTTGAATTTCAATGGATCTTGCCAAATGGCCCAGCCAGGAGGAAGTAGCAGTTTACCTCCACCCGGGGCTTTTCCATAGCCATCGATGGTGCCACTGACACCCACACCCCCTTTGACCCACCAGAACTAACACCTCTGCCTCATCTATTCTCTCCATTTCATCTCTCACACTGCCCGTGACCTTTTTCTTGCTAAAACCCTTCACTATTTCCTCTCCCCACGTCCCAAGGCTGCTGGGGCAGGTTTGATTTCTTCTCCCCTCGCACAAGGCCAGGGACCTCACATCCATCTGCCAACTCAGGGGAGAGTCACACAGGAGCCCTCCAGCCATGGGACGGGCGCCGAGGTGTGGGACGGCCGGGCAAGGCAGCAGCCACCTCTGTTCCCAGTCTGTCCGCTCCCCACTCTCTGTCCAGCTCCTAGAAGAGCCACCGTTGCCTCTCATCTGAAGGACCACAGCCTCCAGACTCCTCTACCTGCTGCCCCCCGAGCTCCCACCCCGGGACCATTTTCCACACGGCGGCAGAATCCACCTTTGAAACGTGCAAATCATACCATGTCACTCCCCGCTCAATGCTAGGCCAGGATCTCCAGCTCTCACTTAAAGCAAAGTCCAAACTTCTCACTGGGGCCTCTGGACCCTTTGTGGCTTTGTCTCCTCCTTGCTCCTTCCCCACCCCATCAGGCCACCCTGGGCCCCTCACCGCCCCGCACCTGCCAAGCCTCTGTGAGGAGGTGCTGAGGGCTTGTGGTCAAAAGCACAGACTGGAGCCGGGTGGCCAGGGTTTGACCTGCACTTGACCATGGGTCACCCAAGTCCTCACCTTACAAGGGAGGAATAACCCGCTCCGCCGGAGAGGTGTCCTGGGCATCAAACGACTGTACACATGACACACACTCAGGCAGCATGGCCACAGAAACTTGTTCAGGAACGTTCACAGCGGCCTGTTCGTTGCGGCCCAAAGGTATAAACAACCCAAATGCTCACCGACATACAAATGGATGGGGGGAGGGATAAATTAGGAGGTTGGGATTAACATACACACACCACTATACATAAAATAATCAACAAGGACCTCCTGTATAGCACAGGGAACTCTATTCAGTATTCTGTAATAACCTATATAGGAAAAGAATCTTAAAAAGAAGAGATAAATGTACACGTATAACTGAATCATTTTGTTGTACACCTGAAACGAACACATTGTAAATCAACTATAATATAAAGATTTTTTAAAAAGTGTACTATAACCTGTGGAAAAAAGACATACACGTGGATAAAAACAATGTGCTAAATCCACACAGTGGACTGTCACTCAACCACGAACAGGAACGCTACGCTGAGACAGGCTACAATACGGGTGAGCCTGGGGGATGTTATGCCCGGCGAAAGAAGCCAGACACAAAGAGACCACTTGCTCCAGGGGTCCAAATACAAGTCCAGGAGAGGCAAATCTATACAGACAGAAGGATGAGTCGTGGCTTAGGGCTGGGGGAGGGGGCTGGAGGATGACAGCTAAGGGGCGTGGGTTTCACTCTGAGATGATGAAAATGTTCTACAGTTGACAGTGGTGATGGTTACATACACCTGTGAATATACTAAAAACCATTCAACTGTACACTTTAAATGGATGAGTTTTATGGGAATTACATAAATTAAATGTGAACTATATCTCAGTAAAGCTGGTTAAAAAAAAGTCTCCAGCAGGTGCTCCATAAACGTTGGGCCTCTGCCCCTGCTGGTCCCTTCCTCCCCAGATAAGATCATCACACAGCAGAGCAGGTAGCTCCTTCTCATCATTCTGGTCCCAGCTTGAGCGCCACCTCCTCCAAGCAGCCCTCCCTGGCTGCCTGAGGCAGCGCCCCCTCTACCCCATGTGCCTCTCCATCACTTCACCCTGCTCACCTCCCTCGCTGCCCTCTTTCTGACTCATTCGCAGCTGCATCTCCACTGCCAGAAGAGTGCTGGCCCCCATGCAGCATTAGTACGTATTTGTTGAAAATCAGATAAGCAAGCAAGCAAAGCAGCTGGTACCTGGGGTCCAGCCCACTCGGCTACCCAGCTTCCTACCTTCAGGGTTTGTGTTGAGCTCACACCTTCCTGGGTCTTGTTGCAGAGGACTTTAGAGCATGTTCTAGTCCTTTCCTCACTCTGCACAGATGCTCTGGGGTGAAGCCTCAGCTCTGCGGAGAGGTGGATGGATGCAGACAGAAGGAAAGATGGACGGATGGCTCCACGTCAAGCAGGGCAGCTCCCTTGGTGCTCACAGCCTATAAGGAAGGGAGGGCAGGCTCAAGGGTGCATGTCAGGACTACTGCACCTTTTAATCTTAATTTACCTCAGTCTCCTCATCTATAAAATGGGGATAATTCCACCAGCTTCATAGGTGAGGGATTAAGAGATATATTCTCCTCCTCCTCCCCCTGGAGTAAAGGCCCTTGTGGTGATGAGCTGGATGCTTCAGAGTGCCTGGAGGCCAGCAGCCTCTGGGCATTTACCTAATAAAACCACCTAAAGACCTGGGCTCTGGGCTGGGAACCATAATCAAGATGGTCCCTACTTTCTTTTCCTGTTTCTACAGAACTTTACTAGAAACATTTAACTTTAAAAAACGCAGGCATTATTGGCTATCTTCTGATTAAGAGCTGTTTTCAATTAAAGTAAGCCAAATATTCAAGGCAGTGTTCAAATGATTCGGAAATGTTTTGCTGCTGTTTTGGTTCTTTAAATTAATAATTTTTTTTAAGGTAAAATCCACACAACATAAAAGTAAGGATTAAAAAGCGAACAACTTGTGGACTTCCCTCGTGGTCCAGGGGTTAAGAGACTGTGCTTCCACGGCAGGGGGCACGGGTTCTAGCCCTAGTCGGGGAACTAAGATGCCACATATGCAGCTTGGTGCAAAAAAAGTGAACAACTCCAGGGTAAGCCTTTGTTTCTGAGAAGTCCCGCATAGGGGACATTGCCATGTAGCAGAGCACTCGGCAGCCCCAGCTTGATAGAACGCCGAGGGCCGTCGGGGGCAGGACAGGGTCAGGGCCCCAGGTGGGCCAGGCCTTGCTCGGCCCTTCGCGTGCATTATCCTGCTTTGTCCTCAAAACACCCTTCGAGATAGACATTATCATCACTTTCATTTTGTGGATAAGAATGGAAGCTCAGGGCTTCCCTGGTGGCGCAGTGGTTGAGAGTCTGCCTGCCGATGCAGGGGACACAGGGTCGTGCCCCGGTCCGGGAAGATCCCACGTGCCGCAGAGCGGCTGGGCCCGTGAGCCATGGCCGTTGAGCCTGCGTGTCCGGAGCCTGTGCTCCGCAACGGGAGAGGCCACGACAGTGAGAGGCCCGCGTACAGTAAAAAAAAGAAAAAAACAAAAAACAAAAAATGAATGGAAGCTCAGAGGGATTGAGTAACTTGCCCAAGCTCACACAGCCAGGAAGGAGAGCAGCTGGGACTCAAACTGCTCTGGCTATAGGGCCTGAGGTCTCCTCGGGAAACAGGCGCCCCCCCTCTCCTTAAAGCTGGGGTACACTTCGGGCTGGACAGCCTCCTATCAGGGAGACAGAGTAGAGAGTCCAGCCTGGAGGGAACCTTGGTTGAGCATCTCAGCACTTTGCAAACTGTGTTCCTCAGAGGGCTGGGGTTACCCAGAGGTGCCCAAGGGGCTGCCATGGGGTGAACTGGAGGCCGGGGGAGGGTCTGGGCTCCCCTCTGATTCCATGGGCAGCACCCCTCTGGCTTTACGTATTAGAGCGGGGTCTTTCACTTGGTTGCTGAAGTCGTCCAACTACAGGTGAGTGAGAGGAGCTCTGGGTGCGGAGGGGGTGCCAGAGAGGGATCTGAGGCAGAGCTGGAGGCCCAGGACGCTCCCTGCTTAAGGCCTGAGCAAGACCTGGACGTCACCCTTCTACCCTTAGTGCAGGGAGCCCTGACCCTTCATCCCAGGGCAGACAGGCCGTGGATGATGAGGTCACTCGGAGATCACAGACGGGACGTGGTGCCGGCCTGGCTGGCGCCTCGGACGCCGCTCTGCACCACTCTGGGGACGGCTCCAAGACAACAGCCTCACCTGGGACGCCTGCACAGAAAGCTCTCCAGCTTGGCCTCCTCTGGGACCAGGGTACAGTGAGAAGGCACCAGGTGGGCAATGCCCTTGGAAACTAGCACCAAGGAGGGAGGGATGCAGTGGAGGAAGGCTGGTGGTAAGCGTGGGGCTGCCAGGTCTGAGCTTGGGTAAGGTCACCAAGCAGGGAGGGTCCTGCTGGAGCTCACAGCTGGTTACATCCCCCCACAGTCAACACCAGTGCCCTTCAAAACCTGCCCCACACACCACCGGACACACCACACCCCCACAGCTCCCCAAGCTCCTGCTTCCTCTCATCTGAGGCCCTGCACCTGGCCCACCAGGCTCCACCCCATCTGCCTGGCCAACACCTACCAGCTGCTTTAAGGAGGGTAAAGTGTCATCTCCTCCAGGGAGCCTGTCGCGTTACCACCAGCCAAAATCAACCACTTTCTCATAGCATCCTACAGAGATTTGCCTACCTGTAGGTATCTCCCACCCACCCCTGGGCAACACAGGGTCCACAACCCAGTTAGCCCTGTTAATGGCTAACTGGATGGAAGGCGGGGGAGAGGGTGGGCGCATGCACGGCTGCAGATGGTCAGTCCACACTGACCCTGAACAGAAACTGTCTTCCAGAATCCTGCAGCCAGCCCAGGAAGTGGCTCATTCTGGAAGGCTCTACCGAGTGCTGCTTGCCCCACCCCTGCTCTGTGACCACTGCCCGGCCAAGGATGGAGGATGCTGTCCCAGGATGAGTCCCCAGAGGACCTCCTGTTTCCCCCCTTCTCCAGCACAGCCCAGATTCCCCAACTAGCCCTCCCATCCCAAGGCCATACCACCCCTGGCTGGGACCCGTAGCCCAGGACTTGCCGTGCTGCTGGCATCTGTCCCAATCTTCTGACAGGAAGAAGGGCAGACTCAATCCAAGGCCGAAGGACTGGTGAGACCGGACCAACCCCAGGGAAATCCTAGGGATCCCAAAGAGAAGTGGCGCGGCCCTGGAGAGCAGAGGCAGGGCTGGGGCACATTTTCCCGGGGAGCCACTTAACCATCTTCATAGGGCAGTGCTGAGAGCCCTGGCCTGTAAGCAGCGTGACCGGCACAGCCTCAGTTTCCTTCTCTGTTAAGCGAAGGGATTGGACAAGGTGATGGCCCAGCTTTGACACACGTGAGGCCCACACATTTGGCATAAAAACACCACTTTGGGGACTTCCCTGGTGGTCCAGTGGTTAAGCCTCCGCGCTTCCATTGCAGGGGGCACGAGTTCGATCCCTGTTTGGGGAACTGAGATCCCGCATGCTGCAGGGCGCGGCCAAAAAACAAATGCACAAAAACACACCACTTTGCCCCAGTCGCTCTCCACCACAGACGGGACGGCCTGCTCCTGAGGCCGCGTGCCCCCAACTTGTGCAGAGATGGTAGGCAGGTGCACCAGAAGCCCAGCCCCTGCCTCGGGGCTCAGGGAGGGAGGGGGAGGGGGCGGCAAGTGCTCGGGGCAGATGCAGGGGTCGTCGGACCCACTCTGGGCACCTGCGTAACCCAAGTCCAGGGCGTGGGGCAGCCCAGACGGCAGAGGCCAGACAGAAAAAGTGCTGGAACACTGGGAGCACCGCCCCGCCCAGCCCTTACCTCCCGCGCCCTCAAAGTGCTTCCTCACTGAAGAGGAAGCTGTGACAGCCTGGGACCAGGCTTCCTCCTGGCCCAGTCACATCCGCTGCTCTCTGAGACCCCCAGGCTTGCGAAGGTGCCCAGACCGTGGGCGGGGGGGGGCGGGGGGGCGGGGTTTGAGGGCCTGGCCCACCCGGCTGGCCACAGTCACTTGCCCGCAACAATTTTGGCTTCGGTGGGGCCTTCCCCAGAAAAAAGCCTTCAGCCCCAGGATACCTAGGAGACCCCCAAAGGGCCCTGGGTAGAGAGAGGGGGTCCAGCATGGGGGAGCAGGGGTGCATATCCAAAGAAGCAGTGCACTAGAGAGTTCACATCACCCGGAGGCACCCACGGGTTGACCAACCCAGGGTCTGAACCACCACTGTGCCCACACCCAGTAGCATAACCCCTTTAGCAGCAGCCAGGAGCTGGTACATATTGCAGAAACACAGACTCAGAAACTACAAGCTGGTGCCGCCGGGGAAGCCGGTTTCCCCACAGAGGGTGGAGCTGGGCACGGCCAGCTGAGCCCGGTCCCGGCAGCCACAGCCAGGGTGAGCCGGGCCTCCCCCGCGGGTCCCCCGCCAGAGCACTACCAGGGCACATGCTGGCAGGGTGCCCCCTCCCCAGGCTGCATGGGCCCACCGTCCCCTCCCCCCTGGGCCACACCTGCCCCCACGTGTGCTTCCGTGGTCCTGAGGAGTCTGGCTCCGGCGCCCGCCTTCCCTCTCCACCTGCCCGCCACCGACACACTAGCAGGTTTCTGAAAGCTCCCCTGGTCTTGCTAACGGTGGATGGATTCTCCATATCCCCGGCTGTGAGGACCTCATGAGCCGGAAGCAGGCGACTGACACGAGGACTCAGCCTGCGTGTGGTCAGAGATGGGGACAGAGAGAAGGGAGGGGTCCTTGGAGGAGGGGCGAGCAGCCCCTCCAGAGGGGAAACAGGCTTTCTGAAGCACGAGACATGGTCAGGAAGTTTACGGGACCCCCACGGGGAGGGTCTCAGGCCCCCTGAACAGAGGAAGGGAAGAAACCACCACCTGGCCCAGAGGTTCCTCCCAGCTGGCGGTGGGCAGGCGGTCTGCAGGGAAGGGAGGCGGCCAGGGCTGCTGGGACCTGCCTGTCCCCCGCTGAATCACAGGATGTCGGGGTGAGGGCAGGGGGCAAGGAAGTGGCCTCTCTCCCTGGCTTCCCTGTCACAGAAACCGAAACCCAATGTTTCCCTCCCCACAGCCCTTCTGGGAACTGGGTCATTTTTAGAAAGCAGCAAGGAGGAAGCTGGCCCTCGCCCAGGGTGCAATCCCCAGCGAAACCCCTGGTTCTGCTGATCTCGGAGCTACTCCGGCTGCCACGAGGCCTGGCAGGAGCAGCTTATGTAAAGACTGCAACCTCGCCCAGGCTCCCTACCCGCTGGCCCGCACGGCCGGTGACTCACCAAGGACGCCTCCCTGCCCTGGCGAGAGCCGGTGGGAACAGGAGCGCTGGGCAGGAGGGAGCAAAGGCACCCAGCTGGGGGTCACGCAGGATTAGGAAGACAAAAAATGGACAGACCAAGAGGGAGGGAAGCAAAGTGTGCCAGACCCAATCATCAGAGCTAGAGAAGGCGGGGGCGGGGGGGTGGGGACGCCTATCTATCTTCAGAACCCAGCAGGAGCCGTCCCTGTGGCCGCCCTCCCTCCCGGCAAGCAGCCACTTCCCTAGAGGTGCCAGTCGGCAGACACACTTCACAGGCTGCCCCAGCGCACGCCCACCCTTCAGCCCAGCTGCCCCCAATGGAGAGGAAAAATGAAACCACCTGTGGGTTTGTGCTCCACCCACAGGGAGAGGCCCCACTCACAGAGGGCCCTGGCCTGGGGAGGCCCCGATTTCTCCTCCACCTTTAACGGCTTTGCTCAAACTCTAGAAGATAAAGAACCTGGGGACAGGTTCAGGGACCTGGTGACCTTCCCCATCAGACCCCAGGCTCTGGGCTCCCCGTGACCCAGTTAGAGTGGCTTGGGCGTCACGGCTGACCCCAGACACGGGAAGCGGGAGCTGGGCACATGCTCTTGGTGGCAGCCTGGAACCCAGTGTCCGCCAAGAGCGTGTGGGTGCGAGGAGGACGGGTTGCCATGTTCACAACCCCACTCTGTTCCACCCGGAGGCTTTCTCAGGACCACACGCCAGCAGGGCTGGCAGAGATGTGAATACCCCCATATTCTGTGGGGACCCCAATTCCAGAAAGCCAGCTGGGAGTGCCTGAGCCCCATGTCCCCACGGCAGCTGCTGGCAACATACAGGGACAGGCATTATTGGAAGTGGAAGCGGCACCAGATCTCCCCAACTGACCACAATGCTGGGCCCTGCCCACCGTGGTGCCCTCCCAGAGGCCCCTCTGGGAATCTCTGGACTCCAGAAGCTGCTGATGGAAGCAGATCGGGGGAGAGCAGTTGAGCAGAGACCTTCCAGACCCCAGGCAGTAGCGGCTTCCAGAGCCTGGGGGCCGATGGCAGCTTAAGGACAACAGCGGGAAGGGAGCAGAGTGGCCGGGTACTAGGATGCTCTACCCAGCAGCCTTTGGGAGGGTGGCCTATTCTGTCCCAATCCTGCTGTTCCCTGAGCATTGCTGTGAAGGAGAGGAGTCAGAAGTGGCCCCTAGGGGTGCAGAAGGTTCTGGTCCTTCCAGGCCAGACACCAGGGCACAGGAGGGATCCTGGAGAGGGATCAGCACCTCTGGGCACCATGCTGTCCCAGGTGTGATGTGAACCAGGCTTTGCTCCAAACACTCGTGAGGATTTGCCTCTCTTGGGATCTTGAAGTAGTGGGAGTTGGGTTTCCACTGGACCTTGGAACAGGCAGAGGCTTAGCACATGCTCAGTGGGGGGGGAGAATGGGGTGCAGCATGGGTGGGGGAGCAGGAGAGGCCCACCTCGCTCCTGCTGGGGCTCCCACACCCCGAGGTGCGACCAGGCTGTTTCCAGACACGACTAACCTCGGCACACAGAGCAGGCCTCTGTCCCGTGCTTGCAAGGGTGGAGTCCACCCAACTTCCACCCACTCCTCGTGGCCTGGCTCCAGACAATGAAAACACTGTCCAACTGGGGGAGGCACAGGGTCAGAGTCCCAGCCCTAACCACTGTGTGATCTTGGGCAAGCCACTTGGCATCTCTGAGCCTCAGTATGTTTATGCATAAGATGCTAAGGAGCCTCCCAAGGGTCTGAAATCTAGGTGGCTTTGTCACCATTAGCTAGGGGTCACCCTGGGAGCACAGGCAGCTGAGGGACAAAGTCTGACCATATCTCACAGAGAGGTAAGCACCTTACCCAACGTCACTCAGCCGGAAGTCAGGCCCTGGGCTGCCCTGAGTTCCTCACCTCAACACACTCAGGACAGGGCGCTGGGTGCCCCTCACTTCTGGAGGCCCAGGTCGGCTGTCAGCAGGGAGGGAACATGCCAGGCAAACACTTTTCAGCTTGTAAACAGTCATTAAGGAGCTAATAAACCAGACTTCCCAGAATCCTGCCCTGGGGCTTTGCTCCTTCCCTGGAAGAGGCTGGCCCCAGCCCCAAAGGCTGCTGCAAGGGCTTCGGGGCACATGGACGTGGGCCATCCAGGCCACTCAGACCACGGGAGCTCTCCACACTCGTCACCAACCCCATCCCCCCATCTTGCTTTGGAGCTGTATGGGTTCTCTTGTTGAGAAATGAGGGCTGGGGAGCTGGAGACAGGGCTCAAACCCTGGCTTGGCCACCTACCCGCTGGGAGACTGGGCAAGTTATCACTTCCGAGCGTCAGTTTCCTGCTGCAAAATGATACGATGCAGCCCCCATCCCCAGGGATGACACGAGATCATGAGTGAACAGTGCCTGGGACACAATTGGTGGCTGGGAACTGGTAGCTTCTATTATTCCCAGCTGACCTCTGCCACCATCGCTCACTTGGTTTCTACATCTGAGCCAAGAGTTCCAGAGGTGACAGATCTCTGTTTGACAGGTGGGGAGACTGAGGCTCAAAGAGGTGAAGTCCCCTGTCCAAGGTTACATAGTTACGTGGTGGGGCTGTGGCCTCCTGCCACCTCGGAACTGGTCAAGCAAAGTGGCAAAAGAACGGGCAGTGGGGTGGTGACTCAGGTGCTGCGGACGAGTTTTAGGTGCACAGGCCTTTGACTCATGAGTCCCTCCCAGCCCGCCAAGCAGAAATGACATCACCTAAGGCTTGATGCCACTTCCCAGCTTATCTAAGGACTTTCACAAACATCCTCTCACCCTTGTCCTTATCTCACGATTGTCATTGGCTGATAAAGCCATGAGCTAAACAGCCAGGGCTCAGGCCAGACTGCAGTTCCAAGTCCTGCCTCTGCCGGGTCCCACGGCAGCTCTCCCATCTTCTCTTCCAGGCCTTTGGGGCCCACACTAGAGGCATGACCTGGGGAGAGCCACCAGGAGAGGGAAAAGGTGCTTCTTGCTGGCAGCCGGGCAGGACCACCTGAGGACCCTCTCGCCACAAGCTCCGGGGCCACACGTGGGAGGCAGAGAAAACCAAGCTTACCCTGCTCCCACCTCCAAGAAGCCCGGCCAGAGGGAGCAAGGGCTGAAGGACACGGCCTCCACGACCACCACCCCCACCATCATGATGCACATGCTGGAGGGCGGGGGCCAGCAGTTCACAGCCTGATCCCCCACTCCCAGATGGAAACCCACCACTGTTCCCATGGCCTCCGTGGTGCTGGGGGTCCCCTCCCCCCCAGACACAGCCACTTCTGCAGGATAACAGTGGTGCTGCCGTTCTGCAGTATGTTCTCACCTCATCCCCCCAACAGCTCAAGAGACGAGGTAAGACCTCTGGCATCACCATGAGTCTGTGCCAGGGCACACAGACACATTCCTGTTATTGTGACAGCTCGCCCACTGCACTCTTAGTGCAGCCGGGCACCTGCCCAGGCTTTACATGAATCACCACTGGAATCCTCACAGCAACCCTCCCAAGCAGACTACTGTGAGCCCACTGGGGAAACTGAGGCACGGACTACTTAAGTGACCCCCATCCTACTGACCACACTCTCATAGCCCAGGTGCCTGCCAGCCTTTGGGCCCGGCTCCCCAAGCTGGGAATCACCCCTTCCCACTGCTGCCCCTCACCCTCCAGACCAGCGTCCCTGACGGCCCACCTCGTCTGCCCTGCCCGCTTAGCTCCAACCACTTTCCTAGAGGGGCTTGGAATGTGCCTTCCCGTAGCTTTGAAACCTCAAGTCTTGCATCTGGGTCCCTGGATAAACTTACTGCATGAGGGAATGTGGACACAGTGGCTGTCTATACTGCCCTGAAGTTGAGAAGAAACTGTTTCCTTTATGCCAGTCCTGAGAGCTGCCCTTGCATGGCAGCCTCCCTGCCGGGGTCCCCACGCGCTAGGTCAGCCTGCACTGACGTCCCCGCCACTCCTCCCCCGGCCTGGCCCAGCCGGATGGGAAACTGGGAGCAGAGGCGTGAGCTCACTCTGGAAATCCCCACGGTGGCCGGGGCAAAACTGAGGCCTGCTCCAAAGTGGGTGTCACAGAGACCCAAGGGGAACTGCAACCTGGAGAGTACATCTCCCCTGATGCTGCACCAGGTGGCAGGCAGGGGGCCGGGGCCACCCCAATCCCGCAACCGCTCATCCCGACCCAAAGGGAAGCGCCAGGTGGCTCATCCAAGTCACATGCACAAACATACACCCCTGACTTCTTGCTCTCACCTGGGGTCTCGCCTGGGGACAAGTGTGCACAGCAAATCAACAGGAACCCTGTGAAGAGCTCTGGCCACAGTGAAAACATCACCACTGACCCAGAGCTGGGCTCGGACCCCAGCTGCTCCCACAGCGCATTTCCGGTGTGATTATTCCTCCTCTTCGAGGGCCAGGAGTCCCCATCTAGGCAATGAGCGTGTGCCTATGTGCATATGTGCGTGTGTGTTACACCAGGTATGGCTGCAGCTCAGAAATGAGCACATCAGGTAGGAGTCACCTGGTACTCTTGCTGGCAGGTGGCAGAAGGTTTTAGGGCTGGGCCTGGGAACAGACAGCCCAGGTTCAATGTCAGGCCCTGACAATTACTTCCTGAACAGCTCTGTCCAAGTCTGAATGCCGCTTTGTGCCTTGAGAGGCACACAACAGATGCGGGTCACTATTATGGTTTTTTTTTTTTTTTCAGCTGAACAGATGAAAGTCTCACTCCAGCCTTTTAAACTTAAAAGACCAAAAGGAGCCCCAAAAAGCAAAAGTCAAACCAGAAACTGCCACCTGCCCTCTGACCCCACCAGGGTTCCCAGGTCAGGAGGCCAGGATCCAGAAGTGAACAGGGTGGTGGGGGGAGGGAGGGATGGATATTGTCAGGAGGTGGGAAGGGAGGGCAGTGAGGTGGCCTGGGCTCCTGGGCATGAACGGCTGCTTCATCCCATCCTGCCCCTCTGTGATAGCCCTCTACCCCAATTCCCTGCAAAGCGGAAGCATACTCCTTGAGTCCAACCCAATTAATTCAAAGTCATGCCTACCGGGGGAACCCCAGGCCTGTGGCTCTGCTGTCCTCCATCTCTCACTGGTGCTGAGCTAACACCACGAGCAGGGGGCGCATCACTCCACCAGCAGCTGGGCCCACCCCGGGCCTCTTGTCTCACCCAGGGTTCCCACAGCCACAGTGGAACTTTCTACTGCAGGAGGGAAGCAGATTGGGGAGCCGCAAGGAATCAGGCGCCCTGTTATTCCTCGGATGTTATTTTCCCGGTGTAAGTGACTGAGGAGTCAGGTGTGGGTTCAGAAGGGAAAATTACAGCTGGTCACCTGGCGTCAGGCGTCCAGGCCCACCTAGCAATCCAGCGTTGGGAAAACCTATGAGAACAGAGCTCGCGCCCCAGCCCCCCATAGGGGTATTTGACCTCCAGGGTTGCCCTGGCTCACCCTCTGTGGGAGGTGCCCTAGGGGCGAAACACTCCAGGACAGAGCTGTGAGAGGGCCCCTGTTCCCAGCACCTCCCCCAGAGCACCCAGAACTGCTTCCTGCAGGGCTCACGGTTTAAGCAAGGAAGAGGCAGGCTTGTGGCACCAAGGGAGGCCTACTGCTAGGGCGTAACTGCCCTCACACCTCCTTACCGTTTATCTCATTTAGGCTTATTCCAAGTTCCTCCTCTAACCCCTGAGGAAACTGAGGCAGGGAGGGGCAGTCAATGAGAAGTAACTTGGTGGCCCAGGTACTGCGCCAGGGTTGCTCAACCTCAGCACAGCACTACTGACACTTTGGGCTGAGTAATTCTTCGCGGTGGGAGCTTCCCTGTGCACTGCCAGGTGTTTAGCAGCATCCCTGGCCTCTACACCCTATACCTCCTCCCCGGAGTTGTGACAACCAAAATGTCTCCAGACACTGCCGAATGTCCCCTGGCAGGCAAAAATCACCCCCTGCTGAGGACCACTGCTTTAAAAGAAGCTTCACGGGCTTCCCTGGTGGCACCGTGGTTGAGAGTCTGCCTGCCGATGCAGGGGACACGGGTTTGTGCCCCGGTCTGGGAAGATCCCACATGCCGCGGAGCGGCTGGGCCCGTGAGCCATGGCCGCTGAGCCTGCGCGTCTGGAGCCTGTGCTCCGCAACGGGAGAGGCCACAACAGTGAGAGGCCCGCGTACCGCAAAAAAAAAAAAAAAAAAAAAAAAAAAAAGCTCACTTTCCACTCTTTGCTCTGCTTTACCTACAGCAAGTGACAGTAACATAACACAGACTCTGGGCTCATTATGCCACCCACACAGGGTCCTAAATCTATAGCCATTGGGAAAGAGAAGCCAGTCCACGTGTGGGGTCAAACCCGCAAGCCCTCCCCTCCTTAGACACTCCCTCTTAGGGGCTCCAATTCTAGGCCTTCCCCCTTGGCCTTTCACCCAGTTAGGCTGAGACCTGGGCTCCCCTCTGCTCTGGGGTGGTGGGTTTATACTCTAGGGACATACTCCTCTCTAACCCAATACAGTGCCCTGGGGGAACGGAGGAGGGGCAGCCTTTCCAAGCCCCTCTGTCCGGAAGTCAGGAGTCCTGGGTCCAATTTCTGAGCTCTGGTCCAGCCTGGCTGTGAGCCCACCCTCCCGCACCTGTTTCCACCTCTGCTACACTGAATGGACAAACTCCGCCCCGACCGCGGCTGCTCAACCAGGAGAGGGGAGGGGAGGGGAAGGTATGAATTCCAGGCGCTTCTGGGAGGAAGGCGGGACTGCGCGGTCCTGCCCTGGGGCGGTCCCCTCTCTTCCTCCCGGGACTTTAAACTTCTGCCCAATCAGCATGCCCCCACCTCTGGTGACCCGTGGCCCAGGGACCCCTTAGGCGTCTTGTCCGAGCTGAGTCCCAGGGGTCGGCAGACCCGGTCCAGCGGCCCCGTTCGAGTAGAGCCCCGGCCTCTGGCCTCGGGCTCGGCCCACGTGGGGCCCGAGTGCCCCGCAGCGCCGGCCCCTCCGCCGGCCGCGCACCGCCGCCCCAGGGCATGCTCGGGCGCGACCCCACGGCCCCTCCGGGGCCCGGAGTCCGGCTGCTGCGAACCCGGCCTCGCCCGTCGCCCCGCGCTCACCTCCCTGCGGCCCCAAGTTCCCGGGACTCGGCTCCTAGCGGCGACGGCTGGCGCCTGGGCGGTGGCTCCTGGGGGCGGGGCCCCAGCGCTCCGCCTATTCCCTACCTGCGCGCGGGCGGGGGGCGGGGCCTGGCGCCGGGGGGCGGGGCCCGCCGGGCCCGGCTCGGTCCCAGACGCAAGTGTCCTGCTCTGCTGCTCCCGGCTCGCGCCGCCCTTCCGCGGTCGGCCTAGTGGTGTCCCCTACTGGGCAGAGCCCTATTTTCCGCCGGAGCTGGTCTCTTCCGGGCGCCGTCCTCTCCTCCCCCGGCAAAGCGTATAATCTAGGTCTGAAGTGCCATCATCAGGTCAACCCCCAAGAAAAACCACTCCAATAAATGACAGCCACCTTCCATACCCCTCCCTCCAGAGCCTTCATCCTTAGGCCAAACGGGCCTGTTCCCTCGAAACTTTTAGCCCTCACCCTTTCCCTGAAACACATTTGGAGGGTCTCACCTACAAGTCCTGCTGCAGCTCCCGCCTCCGGGACGCCTTCTCTGATCTCCGCCACTGCCCTCGCCTCTCCTCTACAGCGAACGCGCCCTCCTCCGCATCCTCCCGAGGCGGAGGCTCCTTCCGAAGCTGAGACCAGGTATTGCTCAACTTCCCCCGCCCCCACCCGCCCTCGGCACTAAGTGCAGAGCTGGCGCAGATGACAGAAGGGTGCCTAGGCTTTGCTACTAGGAGAAGCCCTCACTGAGTGCCTGTGTGGGCGGCGGGGTCTCTGGAGGAGTTACACGAGTCTCCTTTAGGGCAGACCCGGTAAAAACCCGCGATGCCTCTGTCCCCACAACACAGACCTTCCCGATGGGGCAGAACCTTGGTTCACACGGGTGCCTGCAGCGGACGCAGAGGAAAGCGCTCAAGATCTGGAGATTCGGCTGCGGGGTCAGCCTCCAGGACGGGGTCGCCTGGCTCAGGCCCTAGCCCGTCTGAGGCAGTTCTCAACAACGTAGTGACCCAGGTCCGGCCTTCTCAATGAAATCACGGGCGGTGGGGTCTCTACAGCCAGAGGAGCTGAGTTCAGATCCTGACTCTGCCACTTACTATCAATACTTATGTGGCCTTGGACAAATCCTTCAACCTCCCTGGGCCTCAGGCTTCCTCCTCTTTAAAATGGGGGTAAAGGGAATTTCCTGGCGGTCCAGTGGTTAGGACTCCGTGCTCCCACTGCTGGGGGCCTGGGTTCGATGCCTGATCGGGGAGCTAAGATCCTGCATGCCGCACAGGGCGGCCAAAACCAAATAAATAAATAAAATGGGGGTGAAAATAGGCCCTGTCTCTTGTAAGAAGCCCCTTGAAGGGCACGTGGCCCGGGCTCATAACTTAGCAGCTGCTATTGTACCTACGGCTGTTGTTACGATGATCACAGGAGGACCCTGATGTCTCCTCAACTTGCTCTCAGCCCAGAGAAGCTCAGCTTTGATTCCTGATCTCCCTCCTATGCTGCAGCCTCTCCCCTAGCCCTGCTGCTCCCCTGGGGTGGGAAGAGGCATAGTCCCCATGGTCCCAGGCGCCCACCCCTGTAGTGTCCCTCAAGCATCTGCCCAGCAGCTGGGGCCAAAATTCCTGCACCTTCCTGCTCCCAGAGGCATTATCCACAGGACCCACCTAACTGGGACCTGCTGGGTGGGTGGGGCCCTGGCTGACCCCTGCTGGTGCCCAATCACTCCGTCCTTCTGTCCTTCCCACCACTCGGCTGGGGTCTGGTTGCCCAGGTGGCCCCTTCTCCCTCCTCCTAGCCTCCTGCTTCAGATTAGATGAACAAAACCATTGCGGGGGGGCCAGGGGGATGAGACCTGGGATGAGCTCCAAGGTCCAGATGCCCCTTTCTTAGCCCTGGGCAGGCTCTTATCTCCCCCAGCCCCCGCCCTAGCCTTGGGGAGGCCTGGCTGGCCCGAGAAGCAGAGTTTGGAGTGAGACTCAGGCCTGGCAGGAGGGGGACAGGGTCTGGACCTGTTGGGACCAGAATCAGGCAGTGGTGTTGGTCTCAGGGTGCGTCAAGACCCTGGCCCTTTACGGAGCTCCAGACCCCACCCCACCCCACCCTCCTGGTGTTTATCATTGACCTGGATGGGGGTGGGAGGTAAGGAAACAGAAAGAGGGGCAGGGCCTACGGAGTGCTGTGGACATCCAGAGAAAGGCATCTCTCCTCCTCCCCTCCCCAAGGCCTTGCCGAGTGAGGGGCAAAGCTAGACGATTGCTCCTCCGTAGCACGTGCAAGGACCATTTATTGTGCACCCACCGCATCCGCATCCCAGGAAGCTGTGGGGTGCAGAGAGGACAAGGCCAGGGCCCACATGCAAAGAGCTGGTACTCTGTAGGGTAGATGGAGTACAGGAGGCACTATGACGGGAAGATTAAGGCAGCTAGCCATCCCGAGTCCTTTCCGTGATCCAGGTGCTGTGATAGGTTATCGCATGTTATCCTTGAGACAACTCCAGAAGTGATACCATGATTATCATCTCCATTGTAGGGATGAGAAAACTGAGACAAAGAGAGATGTAGGGAGAGCAGCTGGGATTTAAACCTAGTCACTATCTGACTGTAGACTCTGGCAAATGTTCCACACACCTGAGCTCTGTGCTCACCCCTGGAACTCCAAGGAAAGCTCTGTAGGAGGCCCAGGAGGGGAGGGATTCCTGTGGGGGGTGATGTCATGGATTTCCCCCATAGGAACATGGCACACTGCCCTGCCACATGGGTGTAGGGATGCTTATCACAGCCTTGGCTGCAACAGCACCTGTCCAGCCCGAGGGAAGGGTGTTAAATAGAGCAGGGGGATAATTTGTACTAATGTCACCCAGCTGTTAAAAGCAGGGAGCCCACTCTCTCTGTGCTCATTTGGAATACGTCCAAGATACGTTAAGTGGGAAAGAGCAAGTGCGTGTTCTGTATAATTCCATTTACCTACGTTTAAAGAGAATATACATGTATATGCTGGTAGATCCACAAAAACTTTCTGGAAGTATGTATGTGGAATGACCTCGCATTTGGAGGAGGGGGATGAAGACAAAAACAGAGACTTGCTTTTTATTTCATACCGTGTGCACATATTACTTTTATAACTGACTGAAAAACAGTCTAAAATTTTCTTTTAATAGGCGTGAAGTTGTAGGGAGGATCTTGACAGATAGGAAAGAGGAAAGGGAGTTTCAGGTGGAAAGAACAAGAAGGAAGGCACAGGAGTGAGGAATCCCTGGTTACGGCAGGGAAACTTCTGCTCCCTTGGTTTGGCTGCATTACAGGATGTGTTGGGAGGATGACAGGCGGCGACAAGTCTGGGAAGGCAGGTGGGCGTGTGCTGGAGGCTCTGATGGATCAGGGGAAGGTGTTTTTATTTTATCTTGTAAGTAATGGAAGATTTTTTGTTTGTTTGTTTTTTGGTTGTTTTTTTTTTGGCTGCGTGCCATGTGGGATCTTTGTTCTCCAACCAGGGATCAAACCCACACCCCATGTATTGGAAGTGTGGAGTCCTAACCACTGGACTGTCGGGGAAGTCCCAATGGAGGGTTTTTTTAAACTGGGAAATTGCATCCTAATATTTTACACTCACGTAGCCCTCTGTGAAAAGTGCTTTGTCAGACATGATTACATTTTTTAACCTTGACAGCAATCCTGCAAGGTAGGTAGGGAGAGTTTTACAATGAGGAAACAGGCTTTGTGACTAAAGGCCACACACTCAGTTTTAAAATGAGAAGCTTTGTCCTTTGTATGCACTGCTTTGCAGGAAGGCAGCAGAGAGGAGCCGCCACCGGCCAGTTCCCCAGCTCTGAAGAATGACAGGCTTCCTTTCATATCTGAGCAATCTCGAGGACCCCTCGTGACATTCAGATCAAGAAGATGAGATATCATGACCCTCGAGAGAAAAGGGCAGAGGACCCTGAAATCATACGTTCACAAACTCAAAAAGACTCTGATGACATACCTTTCAAGGATGTCCCTGTTTTTGTCCTGGGGAGTAAAATATTAGGGGTCTCTTTGTTAGCTGAGATTTAAAAATTTTTAGAACACAATGAAGTTCTATTGAATGAAGGGATGCTGACTTTCTTGTCAAGGTTCAGAGAGGTTTAGGGCTATGCCTAAGGCCACACACCTGGTGGAGCCCAGAGGCAGGTGCTGGACCCGAGGCCAACCCTCTTTCCGGCCATCATGGACCATACACAATATCGGACTGGTTTGGACGAAGATGGGGAGGCCAGTGAAGAGGCTACTAAGGGTTCAGAGACCCAGCCAGGAGGAGGGGGCCAGGAGAGCCAAATGGTGAGGACTGTTGAGAAAGGCATCCCCTCTCTCCAGAATTTGGTGGACACAAGACCCCAGATTTCCTTTCCATTTATGCTCCAGGTTTACCTCCTCTCACCAACGGGCTCCACGGGACAAAGTCAGGAAAGAACGGATTTGGGTGGGGTGAAGCTGAGGGGTTTTCCTGAGAAGGGAACCGGTATCTCCCGCTCACCTGCAGCTGGCGTTGATGGTGCAGAGTTGCCACCTAGTGTCGATAAGGGGTACTGCACCAAGGAGCGCCACCTGTGATCACAAGAGCTCAGAGGAGCCACTTTTCCTCTTCCTCCTTCTACCTGCCTTCTCCGCAGAAAACTTGGCAGTCCCGTCTAAAGGTTACAGGCAGAAGGCCTCGGGCTTACTCTTTTTTTTTGTTTTGTTGTTTTTTTTGCGGTACACGGGCCTCTCACCGTTGTGGCCTCTCCCGTTGCGGAGCACAGGCTCCGGACGCGCAGGCCCAGCGGCCACGGCTCACGGGCCCAGCCGCTCCGCGGCCCGTGGGATCCTCCCGGACCGGGACACAAACCCGCGTCCCCTGCCTCGGCAGGCGGACCCTCAACCACTGCGCCACCAGGGAAGCCCCTCAGGCTCACTCTTAAGAGGGCTTGTGAGTCTTAGTAAGATGCTACAGCCTCTGTAACTCTTCTCCCCGCCATCCTGCCTGCCTTTCAGGTCATCATGTGACCCTCTATAGGGGCGCTCAGGTGCTGCAAGACCCCAGGCACCCTGAGAGCTGCCTGCCACCCAAAAGAAGCGCCGGGGCATCCAGTGTCCCAGGGTCTGATGTGGTCAGACCTTGGGGCCCCAGGGATACTTTTCAGCTGTCTCCTCCTGGTGCCGTCTCCTCCCCCATGGCAGCCTTGAAATCCCCACCTCCCTCCCAGCAGCCTGCTCCACGCACATGGTCTTCTCACCCCTCATCAGGGTCACCCTCTGGGTCATCCTGGTCTCAGCCAGGGTTTGGTCATTCCAAATGACCTTTGGGAATGGACTTTGAATGTTACTCCATTGCCCATGTTACACCCCACATCCCAGCAGGGCTCAATCTGCAGGCCTTGGATCGCTACTGCATCCTCCCTCCCCCTCCCCCCTGGGAGGGCCCTGTGTGCTGATGAAAGGGCACTGGCTTTGGTTGAAGTACTCAGGTATACCCAACTCACCACTTACTAGCTGTTTGACTTGTGCCATTAGGCAGGTTACCTAAACTTGAGGCAACGAGGCCTCCCTAGGAAGACACCCTGCCCAGAAGCTCCACCCAGTAGCCATAAATGAAAAGATGGACAGATCTGGTGACATAAAAACTGCAAACTTCTGTGCCATAAAAGGCGCCCTAGACAAAGTTAAAAGCGAAGCATGTGGGAGAAAATATTTCCACTACATGGAACTGATAAAGGACCAATATCTAGAAACGAAAAAAATGGGTCAACAAGTCAATCTTAAAATTGCAAAATAATCTAAGAGAAATGTGCATAAAGCCTAGGAACAGATAATTCAGAGAAGAATCAGTAAAAATGGTCAATGAAGGTAGGAGAAGAGGCCCAACCTTACCAGTAATTAGGGAAACACCAATTAAAACTACGATGAGCCCCCTAGCATCCAGATCTCAGCGTCTAGAAGGAAGGCGCCACTGTTGGAACCAGGGCTCCCTGGAGAAATGGCTGCTCCAGGCCTGGGGCAGGGAAAGTGCGTGGGGAGCCTGGGACATCTTGTTTGGGGCAGAAAGCAAGGCAGCTTTCAAAGATTAATGGGGTCATGTCAGAAGGACACGGGAACCAGCTGGAAGGGAGTCCCACTGGCCAAATTGTAACAATTTGAGGCTCAAAAAGAAAAATGATTGTTGGCAATCGAAATACATCAGGCTGATGAAAAGCCATGTGCTCCTAAGGAACTCCGACAGTAGAAATCCAGAGAAAGTCTTGGGACCCCACTGAGGCATTTACTAAACCAATATCTTGATGAGTACAAGGTGTGTTGAGGGAGCCGCCGGCTTCCATACGGAGTCTTAGTAGAATCAAGGCGCGAAATAGGGATTTACCTGGCAGTCCAGTGGTGAAGACTCTGCTCTTCCAATGCAGGGGACACAGGTTCGATCCCTGATGGGGGAACTAAGATCCCACATGCCGCGTGGCCAAACAAACCAAAAAACAGAATAACGTGAAATAAAAAACACTTTATTTAGTTCTGTGCAGTGTTTCACCATTCATTCTAGTAAGAATGACACACAGTCATATGCATGTATCAAACTGTGAGCTACCAATTGTGTAAGTTTGATGATTCTGCAGGTGAGTTTCGTGCTCTTCCAGTAGCATTTAAAAACTGGCAGTACAGGACCTCCCTGGTGGCGCAGTGCATAAGACTGCGCTCTCCCAATGCAGGGGGCCCGGGTTCTATTCTTGGTCAGGGAACTAGATTCCACACGCATGCCACAACTATGGAGCTGGTGCAACCAAATAAATAAAAAATAAGTATTAAAGGGCTTCCCTGGTGGTGCAGTTGAGAATCTGCCTGCCGATGCAGGGGACACAGGTTCGAGCCCTGGTCTGGGAAGATCCCACATGCCACGGAGCAACTGGGTCCGTGAGCCACAATTACTGAGCCTGCGCGTCTGGAGCCTGTGCTCCGTGACAAGAGAGGCCGCAATAGTGAGAGGCCCGCACACCGCGATGAAGAGTGGCCCCCGCTTGCCACAACTAGAGAAAGCCCTCGCACAGAAACGAAGACCCAACACAGCCATAAATAAATAAATAAAATTAATTTTTTTTTAAAAAGTATTAAAAAAGAAAGAAAAAGGATATCATCCACCATAATCTAATAAATCAGCCTTTAAAAAGAAAAAAAACTGGGCTTCCCTGGTGGCGCAGTGGTTGAGAGTCCGCCTGCCGATGCAGGGGACACGGGTTCGTGCCCCGGTCCGGGAAGATCCCACATGCCGCGGAGCGGCTGGGCCCGTGAGCCATGGCCGCTGTGCCTGCGCGTCCAGAGCCTGTGCTCCGCAACAGGAGAGGCCACAGCAGTGAGAGGCCCGCGTACCGCAAAAAAAAAAAAAAAAAAAAAAGACTAAAAAAAACTGGCAGTGCACAATATGAAGATGAACTGTTAAAATTCATGCTAATAATTTAAACTTTTATTTTATTTTATTTTATTTTATTTTTGGCCAAGCCATGCAGCATACACGATCTTAGTTCCCCTACCAGGGATCTATCCTGCACCCCCTGCAGTGGAGGTGCAGTCTTAACTACTGGACCGCCCAGGAAGTCCCTAAACTTTTGTTTTAAAGTAAATGACATTCATAAATGACATTAAATAGCAAATAAAAAACACCAGGAAAAAGTTTTATATTTTATAACTTTCTAAAAATTTCTATTTATTTATTTATTTTTGGCTGCATTGGGTCTTTGTTGCTGTGCATGGGCTTTCTCTAGGTGTGGTGAGCAGGGCCTACTCTTCTTTGCAGTGAGCGTGCTTCTCATTGCGGTGGCTTCTCTTTTTGCGGAGCACCGGCTCTAGGTGCGTGGGCTTCAGTAGTTGTGACGCGAGGACTCTAGAGTGCAGGCTCAGTAGTTGCGGTGCACGGGCTTAGTTGCTCTGCGGCATGTGGGATCTTCCCGGACCAGGGCTCGAACTTGTGTCCCCTGCATTGGCAGGCGGATTCTTAACCACTGCGCCCCACTGGGGCCTCCTGAAGTAACTCCCAGAGCAGACTCTGGGTTCAGCAGAAGAAGGAACAACTCAAGAGCCAGCAGGGTCCCAGTGGTCATCTGGCCCCTCACTTTAGACCATGGTAACTGAGGCTTAACTGAGGGTAAGACCTGCTCGCGGTTGCACAGTAAGTCAGGGGAGACGGGAATAGCCTGCCTCCCCTGACCCTGGTCTGAAATGGTGCCACCCACCGTCTGGCCCTGAGAAACAGACTCTTCCCAGGAGCTTTCCTGTCTCAAGGCTCCCAAAGGCCTTTCCAGGTCCCAGAAATGGGTGGCCTCAGGCCTCTCCTCCTGTAGAAGTGAAGCCGAGCTGGGACCCACTGCTTCTCCTGTGTGTGAACACCTGGGCCCCCCACCATGGCCCAGATCTCAGTTCGGGAATAAGAAGCTACGCACATGAAGTCTAGAAACACTCCCGCTCTCCCTCCAGCTCCCCTCGCTCTCAGATCCCAGGTCCCTACTCGACTTCCTTAACCTCCCCCATCAGCTTCTTCTTTTGTGGGGTCCTTCTTTTTCCTCTTTGGCCCCGCCCCGTGGCTTGCGGGCTCTTAGTTCCCCCACCAGCGATTGAACCCACGCCCCCTGCCGTGGAAATGCAGAGTCCTAACCACTGAACTGCCAGGGAAGTCCCAAGTGGGGTCCTTCTTTTGTGGGGTCCCCGGACCCATCTAGGACCCGGAGGCCATTGACAGGTCTGAGCTGCGGCCACATGATTAAGAAATCGTTGCTGGGCTGCTGGGCGGAGACAGACTGCAGCGAGTGACAGCTCCTGGAGTCCCTTTGATAAGGACACTAGTCCCATCATGAGGGCTCCACTCTCATGACTAATCACTTCCCAAAGGCCCCACCTCCAAGTCCCCCCACCGTGGCGATTAGGTTTCAACATACTGATTTGGGGGGGCGACCCAACATTCAGATTCTCCTCCAGAGCCATCAGAGGGAGTGCGGCCCTGCTCACACCTTGTTTTCGGACTTCTGGCCTCCAGAACTGCAAGAGAAGACATTTCTGCTGTTTGAAGCCACCCAGTTTGTGGTAATTTGTTCCAGCTGCTACAGGAAACCAACATGATGAGTAATTCAAGTTTCCCAACCACCACCGACTCTAGCTCTGACCTTCCTCACCAGAGCTCCATGCCCTCCTGGAAGAACCCCAACTTATAAGCAGATAGGGTAGGGGGTCCCCAGAGAAAGAGAACCAGGCATGGCTTTCTTGACAGAAGAGAAGCCATTTTTGGCCTAAGCCATTTTGCGATCTAAGCCAGGCCACGATGCTTGCGCTTCAACGGGTCTCAGTAAGTAATGATTTTAAGGGAACAAAAGAATGCAGGAAAACATTATCAGGCAAGAGAAGTAACAATAGCAAAGAAAATGAATCAGTTGTAAAGACTCCCGGTTCTGTTCCAATGGTAAAGATGAGCCTGCAGCACTTTCTTGAGTTGTTTTGCAGAATTTAACCCACCTGGAGGGCTCAGCCACCAGATCAACCAGAACCTAAAGAATGACGCTGGTGTCCGTTTCTGACCCTGGTGACTTCAATCAACTAGAGCTTGGACTCCTTTGCCCCCATTAGATGCTTTAATTCTTCTCCGCTCAAACCCCTTCATGAATATGCATAGCCACCCAACCCCCTTCATGAATATGCATGAACCCTTAGCTTAAAACTTCCCCAATTTTGCGCTTTAGGAAAGATCCCCGGTGTTCTCCTTACTTGCTGAAAGTAATAAATCCTTCCTTCTCCTGCTGTTTGACTTGGTTGTATCTTCTGGCTCAACACCCACCAAGAGGCGAACACAGTTTTCGCCTCACTGTCTCTGATCCCTGCCCTGTTCTCAGAGACCCACCTGACCTCTTCCCCCCACTGCTTCCCCAGGCAGGGGGCTCCTCAGGACTCCCAGCCTGGCCCCTCTCGGGGGAGACCCCTCCTCTCTGTCGCTCCTCGCTCTGCCCACCTGCTTCTGGTCTTTTGCTTTCACCCAGCTCTGTTTTCCCCCCTGCTGTTCCTAATTCATCCAGGGACTGTTTCCAAGCATCAGCTGTGGCTGGACGATTCTAAACAGGACAGAAGGGCAAGGAAAACAGATCCTGTCTTCATTAAAAATGTTGATATTGTTTCATCATGGATTTTGTGGGCATTAATTTCTAATTTAAAAGATATTGGGACTTCCCTGGTGGCGCAATGGTTAAGAATCCGCCTGCCAATGCAGGGGACACGGGTTCGATCCCTGGTCCGGGAAGATCCCACATGCCGCGGAGCAACTAAGCCCACAAGCCACAACTACTGAGCCCGCGTGCCACAACTACTGAAACCCGTGCGCCTACAGCCTGTGCTCTGCAACAAGAGAAGCCACCGCAATGAGAAGCCGGCGCACTGCGACAAAAAGTAGCCCCCACTCACCACAACTAGAGGAAGCCTGTGTGCAGCAATGAAGACCTGACGCAGCCAAAAATTAAAAGAAAAAAAGGGGGGACTTCCCTGGCGGTCCAGTGAACTTCGTGCTTTCACTGCTGAGGGCGCTGGTTCAATCCCCAGTCGTGGAACTAAGATCCCACAAGCCGAGGGGGCAAGGCCAAAAACAAATTTAAAAATTGCGTTAAAATATGATTTCTCTTGATTCTTGGGGGTTTGGGGTGCCCCTGTAAGTTTTGCCCCTGAGGCAAGTGCCTCACTCATCTCATCCTAGGCCAGCTCTGGCAGGTGAGGTCCACGCCTTCATGGCAGGCTGTGCTAATGCGGGAAGTGGACAACCTAAAAGTGCAATATCAGGTCATGGTCAGAGCCATAGGAAACCTAGACCAGAGCAAAGAGAGAGGGATGAGACAGGGCTGTTGTGTTGGAGAGGTGGTCAGGGAAGGCTCCTCTAAGGAGGTGATGTTTGAGCAGAGACCTGAGTGAAGGGAGGGACAGAGCCATGGGATGATGTAGGGGAAAAGCATTCTGGCACAGGGAACAGCAGATGCAAAGGCCCTGGGGCAGGAATGTGCACGTGCCTCTCAGGAGCAGCAGGGAGGCAAGTGCGGCTGGAGCACAGAGAGGAAACTGAGGCTGGAGAGATGGGCCCTGGGCTAAATCGTGCCACCCAGTGGGCCAGGCCAGGACTCTGCATTCTGTTTGAGTGTGACTGTGGGAAACTGTGGAGGGTTTTGATGGGGCGGGGAGAGGGCTGACACAATCTTATTCACATGGAAAAGCATCCTCTGGGTGCTGAGTGGAGAAGAGGATGCAGGGGGCAGGAGTGGAAGGTGCAGTCTGTAGAGAAGGACTTGCGGTTGCCTGGGAGGAGATGGTGGGCTCCTTCCCTGGGTCATTTCAAACAGGGGACCAGCCAGAATCCCTGGGAACATGTCTAGCACGCGTGCCACCATGGAGTCAGCTGTCATTGTTGTCACTGTGTGACCCCGACGTAAACCATTACTTGGGTAAAAGCTCCAGCAAAGGGATCTTGCTGAAACAAACACGTGCCATACGATCCCAACTTAATAAAAAAACGCAGTACATGTATGCCAGGTGTGATGTATGCCAGGTGTGATGTACCAGGTGTGATGTATGCCAGGTGTGATGTGCCAGGTGTGATGTGTGCCAGGTGTGATGTATGCCAGGTGTGATGTATGCCAGCGTAGGGGAGAGACTGCGAGGATTTACACCAAAACGGTAACAGTGGTTGCCTCTGCTTGGAGGGATCACAGGTGATTTTTCTTCCCTTCTTTGTGTTTTCCTTTTGTCCCCAAATTCTCTGCAGTGATCATATATTGCTTTTGGAATCATGCAGAACCCCCGTGAATGCTAGTTTTATTGTTTTGTTTTGTTTTGTTTTTTTGCGGTACGTGGGCCTCTCACTGTTGTGGCCTCTCCCATTGCGGAGCACAGGTTCCGGACGCGCAGGCTCAGTGGCCATGGCTCACTAGCGGCTCTGCGGCATGTGGGATCTTCCCAGACCAGGGCACGAACCCGTGTCCCCTGCATTGGCAGGAGAATGACCAACAGTTCAGATGAGGGAAGTGTATCAGTGCCAGGTTGTGGGCCCCCCCACCCCATGGCTAAGGAGCTCGGACCGTCTTTGTGAGGTCATCGGAGCCACTGGACACTCTTGAGGAGGAACAGGGCCCCTTTTGTCCCCAGCAGACTGAGCCGGTGGCCGTGTGAGGATGGACTGGAGAGGGCAGGGAGGCTACAGTGGGGGCTAGGCCTGAAACAAGAGGGCAACAAAAGAAAAGGACAATGGTCAGAGGTGGTGGCTGATTGCTCTGGGTCGGGGGTTTCATGTGCGACAGAGAGGATCTAAGACCAAGAAACTGAAGCTGACAGGGAGTCGTCTGGGGATGGAGTCTCTCTGTCCTTTGCCGGGAAATACTGCAATTGGCCCTTGGTGCTAGTACTGTAGCAGTAGCCACGTTCCCTACCACATGGCCATTGCTAATTGGACCACAGGTGGGCACCACACCCAGGGCAGCCAGTGGCTTCTACAGTGGCCTCAAATGAGAGCTTTGTCCACAAACACTCACCCAGAAAAGTGGGGTCAAACAGCATCTCTCTGCTGGGGAGTTTGAGAGCTGATTCCTCAGTGGGAAGCCGTGGAAGGCTGAGAGGCTGGGTCCAGAGGATTGGAGCCCCAGGGACTGTGCACACTGCGGTGGGGATGCTCAGGACCACACTGAGAGCCAGGAGATTATGGGGCCTGGAGCTGTCCTCTTGCAGGCGACCACCCAGTTCCCAGGCCCCTGGGCAGCTGTGCTGGGGTCCCTCCTTCTAGCGAGGCCAGGCCATGTGGTTTTTCCTGACTCCCGGAGGCCTCACGCCCTTCCTTCAGCATGTCTGTCCTTCACCATACAGCACCCCTCACTTTGATTTTCCTTTTTTTTTTTTTTTGGCCGGCGCTGCGCGGCTTGTGGGATCTTAGTTCCCCAACCAAGGATCGAACCCAGGCCCTTGGCAGTGAAAGCATGGAATCCTAACCACTGGACCACCAGGGAATTCCCCAGCCCCCTCTCACATTGGGAGCCTGAGTGGACCTCTGTTTCCTGTCACAAAAACCTTCTGACCCAGTGTCTCCAACCCTAAGGGACTGCCAAAGTCCAAACTCTTACCCTGGCGTGGCAATTCTTTTATCAAAGGTATCAGCTGAGCCACTCTGAAACCTACTGCCGTGGGAAGTGTGGAGGGGGTACTTTTTGAGATCAAGGATGAGTGTTTTTCAGCTGTGGTACCTCGAAAGGATATTCTAGGAAAGCTCTGGGAAAACGGTGAGATGAATGAGGCACTTGCCTGGGGCACAAAATTTAAGGCGGGGGGCAGTAAACAAAGGAAATAATATTTTAAAAAATCTTTACTGGGAAGTCCCTGGTGGTCCAGTGGTTAGGATTCTGCGCTTGCACTGCCCAGGACACGAGTTCGATCCCTGGTCAGGAAACTAAGATCCTGTAAGCCCAAAAAACAAAAGAAAGCCTGACTGTTAAAGAAAAAAAAAAAGATCTTTATTAAAACAAAAACATCCATGATGAAAAAAAAATCCAAAATTTTAAACAAAGACAGGCCGTTGTTTCTTTTAATGACCCCACGTACGTGGCTCTTGTGTCCCCAACTGGGTTTATAAGTGTTGACATAGGTGAGCTAACAGCTTGGGAGATGTGGGGGTTTATGTAAAGTCTTTTTAAAAATGGAGCATTTATTAACTTTTTACACTTGGGTCAAAACACGGGAGGATATTTTCAGAAGTATACATGGGGTGCACATTTTTTTCTTTTTGCCTCAGGCCCCGTTAGGGCACTACCTCCTTTAAAGCGAGAGAGGAAGTTGGGCCCCAGAGGAAGGAACATGGGAAGGTAACTTCGCCAGCCGCTCAGGCAGCGGCTTCCCGGGTGATGTTCCTGTCGTGGCCAGCAGGGGTCGCTGTGGGGCTGCGCGGCCAGGACGGCTTGGCCGGGAAGGTGCCTCACAGCCTTTGCACCCCCGTTCCTGACACCCCATCGCTCACCGCCTGAGCACGCCAAGGGGAGCTGACACAGTTGCTCAGCGCTTCGGCGACAAGGTTATCCCTGAGCATAGAGCACAAAACAAAACTCCAGTCGCTGCTCCTGTACCCTGTAGCCCCCTGCCCACAGCCTGCAGCCCACCAGGACACACGGGCCCTGCCCAGCATCACCTCTGTTTGGACCTTACCTGCCCCCCTACTCAAGCAGCATCCCTTGCTCAAGTGTAGGATGAATCACTAGTTGCCAGTGTCCTCTCTTTGGGGGTTGGGCAGTGGAGAGAACCATTCTCAGGGTCCACATTCCAGAATGATTCCAGCTCTGAGGCCCCTTCACCACCTTCAAGCCAACTGAAGTGAACTGGGGAGGGGTTTTTCTTCCTAAAGACTACCCCCCACCTTCGACCACAGATGCCCCTTTTCCTCTTACTCCCCTCGGCCCCACTGTCCCCACACCCCTCTGGCTCCGGCTCAGCCTGAGCCCGCCAGGGGCCATGAACTGGAAGTCTCTTTCAAGAGTCATCGCTCATCTTGGCCAGCGACCCACCCCCCACCCTCCATCTGCTGCTTCCGGTGGCCTGACCGTCACTCTGTCCTGAGCATTCCCATGTCCCCAGCACGGGGGCGTGCATCCTCCGTCTTGCTCCTGGTACCTGCCTCGCCAGACAGGCCTCACGTTCACTCCTGTTTTAAATTAGAGGTGACCGTGGCTCAGAAAGTGTGAGTGACTTGCCTAAGGTCACACAGCATGGGGAGACAGCCCAGAGCCCGGGGCTCTCTCTTGCAGCGCCACCTCCCTGGAAAGGCCTTGCCTTGCTCTGTCCTCTCCACGCTGCGTGCCCGTGTCAGTGCACACAGCTCACTCTTGGCCCCAGGTACTGGTTTGGCTTTCTAAGAGTGGTATTTATTTAGTCTCTGGATTGCTATCCAGCACCTCTGCTGTGCCAGGCCCAGGCGATGAAGGCCTGGATTCAACAAGTTCACGGCCTGGGAGACAAGACCTTTCTTGTGTGTCAGCTGAATCTTCCCAGGCAGCCGGGAGCCCTCCCAAGGGACAGAGGCTGCTTCCTGCTTCTCCTGCAGCCCACCGGGGGTGGTGACCTCCTGGTCCCTCCTCGGGGAGTCGATGCTGCTGACTGTTGCCTCCATCATGAGTGAGGGCTGGGCAGGCCTGGCCCGAGGCTGTGGGGTGGGAGATAGGAGGGGCTGGGAGCAGAGAGCTCAGGGAAGGTATTGGGGACCTAAGGCTAGTAAGGACGCGCTTCCTCTTTCTCAAACGCCCAGGGGCTGCCCCACCACTCGTACCTTGAGCATAAGGCCGGGCCTCAGCTCTTGGTGTGGGATGCCCAGCTCAGGTCCAGAAGGTGAAGGTCCTATCCTTGGCTTGCTTGGCTCACTGAACTAGCAGGGCCCTCCTTTCTGAACATCTCTCCCTTGAGTTCTCTCTCTCTTCTCTCCCCCACGTGAGGGAGGATATTTCCAGAACAAAAGAGAAAAAGCCCCCGGACTTTTTTTTTTTGCGATACGCGGGCCTCTCACCGCTGCGGCCTCTCCCGTTGCAGAGCACAGGCTCCGGACGTGCAGGCCCAGCGGCCATGGCTCACGGGTTCAGCGGCTCCGCAGCAAGCGGAATCCTCGCGGACCGGGGCACGAACCCGCGTTCCCTGCATCAGCAGGCGGACTCTCAACCACTGCGCCACCAGGGAAGCCCCCCCGGACTTTTTAAAACAAGCACAGACTCCCTTCCCCCCTCCCACCTCTAGAGCCCAGCTTCCGTTCTGCAGCTCTGTGCTCCTGAGTGAACAAGCCGGGGCCCCCCACCACCGTCCTGAGCCCCAATCAGAAGGGCCTGCAACCAGCCAAGGCTGAGACACAGGTGAGGGGGACCCTTGGGCTGGGGGGTCGCCTTTCAAGAAAAAGGCCCGAGTCGAGACTTGAACTAAGGAGGGGAGACAGAGGCGAGGGGCAGGTGGCAGGAGAAGACCAAATGAGCGTGCACAGACACAGGAAGAACGAGTCTGTTTAATGACATGGCTGGGTCTGGTTACAAACATCAGAAACTACAAAAGGAGGACAGGCAGTTACACGGATGGCTGCATGAAGATGGGACAGGACGACACAGGCACAGTAGCCACAGCAGCAAAACATCCTTGAGGACAATACACGTGACCAAGGGGCACACATTGGGGGGGTCCCCAGCAACGCTGACCTAGATGGATGGAGAGGGCTGACTACAAGCCAGCAGCCAGGAGAGGCAGGGGAGGGAAGGCCCTCAGCCCTCAGAGCCCCAGGAAGAGATGGAGGCATCCACTGCCCCACTGACAGCAGCCTGGATCCCCCTCCCGCCAGGGCCGTCTGTCTTAGTGGCAAAGGCAGATGGAGCTGCCATCCGAGGTTTCTGGACCATGGCCCCTCCCCCGCTGCAGTCGTCCTGTCCAGAGCTTCTGGCCCCCTTGCCCATTTAGGGGCAAGTCAGGGACCCACCTCCTTTCGTGGGGGGCAGACGTAGGGAACGCCAAATCCTTTCTGCCCAAAGTGGAAAGCAGGAATATGGGGAGCTGGTCAGAGAAAATGGGCTGGGCTTTGCTGGCAAGCTGGGTCACCCCAACCCTGCCCACGCAGGCCTGGGTCCTCTCCGTGCTGATGTGGGACCCCGTCATCTCTGCCGGAACACTCTGTTCTCTGCCCAGAAGCTGCCAGGACCCCTCGGTGGGCAGAACCGAGGCTTCACTCGTGCCTCTGGGCCTTACTGATACACATTATAGATATGTATGTGTATGTATATATATATATAGATTTATATATAGATTGTATATAGAATATATCTGTATATACGGTAGACGTGTGTGCGTGGTATTCTAGATAAGTGATGTGGAGACCTGTGTGTGGCCAGGCAGATAGAAACAGGGCTGGTTTGCTCCTCCAGTGACTCACAGGCCTGCCCCTGATTCCCGCCGGCCGCTCAGCTAGGTCTCTGACAGTGAGTAGAAAAGCTAAGAAGGGTGTGCCCGGCTCTCCAAGGAGGAAAGGCCCCCACCCCACAGGCCACCCTCTGCGCCGCTGAGCTGGGGCCAGCAACCAGGCAGCTGATGCAAACTTCCGGCGGCTCCAGGGGGACTGTGGCCGAGGACGAGGCAGCCTCTTTCCAGGAAGACGAGTCAGGGATTCCTCCAGCTTCCTTGGCACGCAGAGATGGAGGGTCAAGGAGCGTCTTCAGAACTCGGCCTTTTCCTCAAGGTGCTGCCAGGGAGCGGGGAGGAGAGAGGGGGTCCTATGGCCCCGAAGAGGGCTGCGTGGCCGGTGGGCTGTGGACAAGATAGGAGACGTAGGTAACAGGTTACTAGGGCCTCGGAGTGGGACCAGGGAACCTGGGGAGAGGGCAGAGGAATGAGGGGCTGCAAGGCCGAACGGTACCAGCCCAGAGACCCACGCGGGGCCCGTGAAAGAAGCCCATTAGACACAGCTTCTAGGCCCTTTTCCGCCAAGACCTCGGCTGGCCCATCTGAACCTCAGATCTTTTTCTCTAAAATGTGAATCATGTCTGTGGTGCCCACCTCCGTGGGATCTGAGCGACAGAACTGCCTGAAAGTGTTCCACAAACTGCGAACAGTGAGCTCTCTTCCTCTTAATTCTGAGACATGCGCACTCCCTGGTTGGCCTGTGGTGCCCCCTTGGGCCACCCATGGGCATTCTCTGCACACGCAACCCCTTTGCACTCACCACCCCCAAACTCCGCCACCTCCTGACCACACACACACACACACACACACACACACACACACACACACACACGAGTGCGAGCACACCCTGAAGCAGAGACAGTTCAATAAACAGTGGCGCCTGGCTCGCTATTACATCTCTGATAAGCGAGGCTGGATGGAGGCCTTCTAGAACTCTGCCCTGTAACTCTCTCTCTCGCCCTCCGAACCCATATGGACCCTGGCAGTAGTGGGGTCTGCAGGCCCGGGCCCAGGGAGACACGCCCTCTTGGGGGGGGGTCACACCCCTGTTCCCAGGAGACCAGAGGTGGCACCAGAGTATGCAAAGGGATGAGGGGACAATTCCCTCAGCTGGGGTAACCCAAATGTGGGGTGCTCAGGCCCTGGAAGGCGCAGGGCCCCGGCCAGTCCCCACGGTGGCCCATCTCCATTCAGTGCACAAGGAACAGAAAGGGGGAGGCATGAGATTTCAGCGGTTTCCTAATGCTTGGGGTTTGGCGAGATTTAAGTCCCAGGGGTCCAGCTAGGGCAAGAGAGGGGAGGGGACAGGGCTTCGTGTCGGGAAATGCTGTCCATGTGTTTCTGATTCACTGGGGCTTGCACGGGCCAGCTCTCTCTCTTCCGTCCCTCTGGGCCCCTATAAAAAAGCCCTTTTCTCTGGAAGCAGGAAGTCCTGTCTCCTGGCTGTAAACAACCTCATCTTTGGCGGCAGGGCCTGCCTGGGGAGAGGCGTGGGAGGGCAAGCCCCCTCCCCCCCACTGACCCCTCCCCTGCCCTCCGGCTGCTTCCGGGCTGCCGGCTCTGTCAGCTCCTCCTCCTCCGGCAGGTAAAAATCGCCTGCCTGCTTCCGTTCACTCTGAGGTCTGGGGCGGCCCAGGCCCAGCTGTGAACATCTGGAGTCGCTGCCTGGCCATTGCCAGCAGCCCCCGAGGGCTCCGCGCTCTCAGGGTGGCGAAGGGAGCGGCAGCAAGCGGGGGCCAGTATGGTCAGAGGCAGGAAGGCCGGGAGGCCGGGCCTCTGCAGGCTGCCCTCGGGGGACCTACTCCGCGGAGCTGCGCGGGGATGCCTGTGTGCAGGAGGTCCGGCCAGCTCCGCGGACCAGCTCGGAGCCCGGGGAGGGGACGCCGCCTTTTCCCTGGGAAACTGCTGGGAATGTTTCTCTCCAACGCGTGTCCCGAGCTGCTGGCTGACCCCTGCTTCCCATTCCCGCCTCCGCTCCTCTCCCCCCTCCCTCCTCCAGCCCTGCCTCCGCCCCTCCATTGAGCTCCCAGAGCCCCAGCCCCTTGGGGGCCCAGGGAGGCCGGAGTGTTCCCAGCCGCCAAGTCTGGGGGCCAGCCCTCCCCTCAGGAGTCACCAGGCCAGCCACCCTCCTGGAGCCCGTTCGCCCGGGGCCCTCACCCCAGAACTGGGAACCCGGCCTCCAGGGTCAGCCCAGAAGTAAAACCCCCTGCTGGTGTGCGTGGGAGGGACACCCACTCAGGCCCCGGGTGGGCTCCGGCACGTGCGTGCGTCCTCGTGATTCTCCTGGCTCCAGCCTTGCTGAGGCCAAGGCGGGAGGGAGCGCGGTCAGCATTAGATGCAAAACAGCCCCATGTGATTGGTACCAGGGAGGAAGTGGCCAGAGCTGGCCTGGGCTGCCTCTGGGCCTGATGAGCAGCCTTCCCGCCAGGAACCTTTGGAGCCTCTCTGCCCGGGGCAGCCTCGGTCTTGGGGTGCCCTGAGTGTCCACTGGCTCTAGGGAAAGAGAAGGCTCTGCCCGCGGAGAATCTGTTTGCGGTCCTCGGCGTGAGCGGGCCTTTTCCTATCTTGCCTGATCTTTAATGTATCAGACCCCAGGTCCACCCTCCTGGAACTGTTCCTGCCCCGGTGGTCAGTCCCTGGGTGCTAGGAGAGGTGGGAGGCCATGGGACGGGGGAGGATGCGGCAGGGAGGCTGCCTCCTCACGTGGTGGCGTTGGGGACCTGCTGTACCCAGCCCACTTCCTTGTAGGCAGCGGTCACGTGGCTGTAGATGAGGCCGCGAAGCTTGGCCCAGGCTCTCTGCGTCTCGGGTGGGAAGTCATTGGCAAATTCCTCGGCAATCACCTCCAGGATGACCCCAGAGAGGATCTGGGTACAAAGGAAGGAAGGGGGAGTAAATGCCTGGGCATCCTGCCCTCTGCAGCCCCCAGAATCCCTTCTATCCTGTGTTTGGCCAAGGGGATTGTTCATGAAACAAGAACCTGGCAGCTTTGGGAACCAGACACCCTCAAGACACAGCCCCCATCCTGCTGCACCTCCCGGGAACAGCCATGCCAGGGGGAGAGGCTGGGTGGCCCAGTGGCCCACAGGCTGTCATTGGTTATGGGGCTCTGGGGTGGAACAAGGTGGGTGGTGGGTGGCAGCACCCATCCGGTGACATACCTTGAAGTACACAGGCTCCACCTTGTGCTTGAGGGCGTGGGCTTTGCCCACGAGGGCAAGCACAGAGGACACCTTCTCGGGGTCGTGCAGATTCTCCACCACGGTGTTGAGGGCCCCCATGACCCGGCAGGCGTGCTTCCGCAGCTGCGGGCTCCGCTCCATTTCCAGGGGCTCCTCCATGTGCTTGAACTGGCTGAAGTACTGCTTGGCCGACGGGAAGTTCACAAAGAACCTGGCAGGAGGAAGCAGGTGGGTGCTGAGCAGGGGGTGGCCTCAGGCCCCACCCTGAAGTGTCCAGGTGGTGGTGGGGGGATGGTACGGAGGTGGGAGAGGCTGAACCCACCCTCACCCCACCATGTGTAGCAGTTCCTCAAACACACACCCTTCCTCTGGACGACCTGGCTTACATGCAGACCCCTCCCCAGTCCCGGCCATTTCTATCTGCCAGATTTGCAGCTTCCTCTCCCAAGGAAGCAAGCTTCCTTGCTTTTTGCCTTCTTTCCAAACTCCACACACCCTTCGAGGCCTGCTCCAGTCACAGCTGAGAGGGTAAGAGCCTGCTTTCTGGAATCCCCAGCCGGTGTGCCCTTGGGCAAGTTAACTTTTCTGCAGTCAAATGCTCTATCCCTGAGCTATACCCCCAAGTTAACTTTTCTGAGCCTCAGTTTCCTCATCTATGAAATGGGCATCACTGTTCCTATCTTGGTTGTGAGTCGTTGTGGTTGTTGGGAGGATGAAACGAGAAACAGCATGTGGAGCCCTGGTACAGTGTGGACACAGGGGGCTCAGTAAATGCCACCCTTTCTTATGAAGTCAGAGCTCTCTTCCTAAACAAAGGAAGGCCCGAGCGGCTTAGCTGACTTAGCTCAGGTCATGGAAGGGAAGAAATGAGACTCAGTCCTCCTCCCAGCCCAGTCCCTTCCCTATTCACTACCCTGCTTCCCTCCTCAGCCTGCATAGTCATCGGTTGATTTAATTAAAGATATGGATTGATGTCACCAGCCTGGTAAGTCCTTCACGTCTGTCTGTACATCTTACCTCTCCAACCAGCCTGTGCACTTCTTGGGGCAGACCCCAGGGCTTTCTAACCCTTCCCTCTCCAGTTTATCTGAAATTGTCTAATCCCCCCCCCCCCACCTAATATCACATTCACTGGGTCGCTCTCATGCTCGAAAACATTCCATGGCTCCCCACTGTCTACCGGACAAAGTCAAAACTCCTTAACCTCAGATTCCAGGCTTCTTAGAAACTGTCCCACACCCGCTTCTCCAGCATGGGGTCCACATTCTTCCCTACGCTCCAGCCCAACAGCTTCACTTACCATGGGTTAAAGATTCCTCGGCATGCTGGGCCCCTTCCACGTGGTGGACCCACCCCCCCTTCCCCCGTGTCAGCTGGGCCTCTCCCTGAGCGCCTGGCCTGGCCCCGGGCAACCGCTTTCCCTCCAAGGCCATTAGTGTGTTCCCTGCCACCTTTCACGGCTTCTTCCTTGTGTGTCCGTCTGGGTCCTGCAACCCCAGGGCAGAGCCCGGGTCTCATGCACACTCTGACCCATCACCTTGGCCCAGAGCCCTGCACTTTGCCGGATGGTGGTGATGACATCTGCGATCCCTCACCCAGCTGGGGCGGGAGGTATGTGGCCAGACTCAATCAGAACTTACATAACTGAAGCCTCAGAAAATGGATGGAATGTCCTGGACCTGTTTTCTCAGGTTGTTTCACACTTTTGGAGTGTCCCCTTTGTGATCAGCGAGAGCTGGTAATTTGCCAAAACAGCCCTTGGGGCCTGGGGTCGGGTCTCAGATCTGAGAGCTGGAACAGATGCAGGGAGAGCATCTGGCCCCGGCCACCCTTTCAGGCTACGAGGAGGGCCCCTCTCGGAGGCCAAGTGTGACCTTGGGCAAATCGCTTCACAGCCTCCTGTCTGCAAAAGTGTGAGAGAAGTCCATGCACCCCTGCTTGCTACTTCACAGCTATACTGGTGAGGACAAATGACGCGATGGGTCTGAAAATACATTGGATTTCTCTGCAGAAGCGTCGTAATGAAGGACAGATACGAAAAACCCAGTCCGGATTTAAATGAGGATCTCTGACTTCAGAGGTTTTACATTGCAACAAAAATACTAATTTCTGTTTGGCTGGTGAGTAACAATATGCAGAGCATCTCCACTTTTGTTGCCACGACAAAGTGGGTATTACGTCCACTTTACTGATGAGAAAATAACAGGGACTATTTATTGAGCACTTACTATACGATCTCATTAATTCTTGCAATATCCTCCCGAGGTTGGCACTGTTTTTATTCCCACGTTCTGGATTAGGAATTGATGCCCACGGCCGCATCAGTGGGCCAAGCGGAGTGGGTGGCAGGACCAGGAAGGAGCCGGGACGGCCCCGGCTATGATGGCTTCCCCAGACCGCCTCAGAGGCTGCTCTGCCGGGGATGGTAGCCTGGGACCCGGTGGGTCTCCCGTTATGGCCCTAAGGATGGTCCCGATGAGCCCTTCTTCTGGGCCAGGGGAGTCAAGGGGCCTTGCGCTCTGCTCCTTCATCCTGGCGTTTCTCTGCGCCCCCCGCCACCCCCCCACCCCCGTGTTTACTCCTGACCCTCCCAGTTCCGGCCTGCGCTGCTGGGAGAAGCCTCAGCAGCCAGCTTGGGGAGTTTCTCAGCTTCCAGAGGCATCTGGGCTTCCAGGAGAGCCTGAAATAGGCTTGTCTGAGCGTGAGGGGGAAGGCGGCAGAGTTACAACCGGGAGAGGAGCCTTCCTAGAGCATGGATGCTCCCTCTTGGTCTCCTCCCGGCAGCGAGAGGAGGCATGGGGTCTGGGCAGCCCCTCTGGCACCATCCTGGAGGCTGCTACCTCCTCACAGGGGGAGTGTTGGGGTGTGGGAGTGAGGAGGGAGGAGGTGAGAGTGCCCAGTCAGAGGGCGACTGTCTCGGGCTCTGTCCCGCCCGTCCTTGTTGATGGGGCGTAAAGACAAGAGGCGTCTGTGACAAAACTGAGGGGCACAGGATCTGGGGAGGGGCCTTATCTGAGAAGCTTATCAGTCGAGTCCCCCTAACACCCCCTACTGGGGCGGACATCAGGAGGAGAAAAAGGAAAGGGAGGCTGGTGGGACTTGGGGCTGGGCGAGGGGGCGCTGGGCCAGCTTCTCTTCTGAGCTGGGCTGGGCTGGGCTGGGCTGGGCTCCCGGCAGCCGAGGTGGGGTCAGGCGAAGTGTGCCTGGGGTTATCAGCAGCCCAGATCTAACTGCTATCTCAGGCTTTCTCAGGTTAACTGTGGGCCTCCCTCTGAGCCCTGAGCACTAGGCGACCACCTCCCCAGCCCAGACCCAGTGCCCACTGAGGAATGAGTTCCCCTCTGGGGAACTAGAGGGGCACAGAGAGAGGATGAAACCCTTGCCAAGAGCTCAGACTCTCCAGAAACACCTCAGGGTTCAGTTCCTTCCTCGGCACCCCCCATTCCTGGGGAGGTTGGGTGGGACCCTAGGCGCTGGATCTTGGACACATCCCTTACATGTCCTCACTGGCAAACGGCAGGGCGTCGGGACAAAAAATCTCCAAGGTCCTTTGGACTTTGCCTCATTTCCTCTTGGTGACCCATGTGCACACCCGGGTGCATCCTGAGGCCTGGGGGGCCCGCATGTGCCAACAACACAGCTGAGAGCAGCCCTCCGGGGACGCAGTCTGGCGCATCTGTGACTCCACTGTCCACCGTGTGCTTGTGTGGGTGCTCGCACGTGTAGAGCTGCACCTCCCAATGTCTGATGGCTTCGGGATCTGAAATCCCCTTAGCTTCCCCACCACCCCCAGCTGTTTCTGGGTCTGGGAGCTGCCCCAATAGCTGTCCCTTCCTCAGGAATCCTCCTGGAACTCCTCAAGAGTGCTTCTTGCTCTTTTTTCTCCAAAATCTGTTTCTAAGTTGGAATCAGGGCACATCGATATGGAGCTGAGTAGGTCCCAGGCTTGGGGGAGGCACAAGGGAGAGAGTTCGGGAGAGAACGAGGAGCCAGAGACGGGGCCAGGACTGGGAGACAGGCATGCACTTCAACTGTCCTTTCCACAGACAGGTTTCACCCCATCTTCAAACAATCAGACTTTCCAGATCTGTCCTAGATTTGACAGCTTCCCTCTGCCAAGGACAGAGGGTTAAGGGGACCTCCCTGCCTGCGCCCCCAGGGACCGGCATGTGTGGGAAGAGAGCACCGATCTGTAGCTGTAGTCAATGACTAGCTTGTGTGGCTTGGGGACATTAACTATATGGGAATGGAGTGCATGTGCACTGGTGTGTAGGTGTGTGAATAACAGTGTCACTCTGTGTGTGTGCGTCCCTCGGGGGCATGTGGTGCCTGAATGACCCCTGAGCCCAAGACACATGACCCTTTCTCCCCAGATCGGGGTTTCAGGGTGGGGCCCTGTCTCCTGAAGCTTCTCCCTTCCCCTCCACCAAACTCAGCAGGGACTGTATCCTAGGGGACTGTTTACTTCTCCACTCACCTGCACCTCACCTGGGAGCTCCCTGCTGGCCTGGCCCCAGGGGCAGGAAGGGGCCAGCTGGGAAAACCGGACCTCCAGGGTCTACTCCTTCTGACCTCTATTCTTTCGCCCTTTGCTCTGTTCTTCCAAGTCTCTGAATACAGAAAGGGGCTGAGCTGGAGAAAGGGGTTTGCTCCTTTGTCCTCCTTCTTGGCTGGTCCTCAGTTTTCCTGTCTCTAGAATGGGGAGCCCCCAAAGCCCCCATTGGAAAGGCTGGTAAAATGTGTGTCTATAACAGCTCGGTTGCGTGGCTGGGGTCGCTGGTGAGGAAGGCATGGCTGGCTGAGCCAGGAGTTCTGAGGCCCGGGAGAGGAGGGAGATGGAGGTGCCCTCCTTCTGCGTCTGTCTCCTAGTTCCTGGTGAGCACCTCGCCCAGAGAGAGCTAGGAAGGGCTCGGCCAGGACTTCGTCCACCCCAAGGCGCCCCACGCTGCCCGCACCCCGACCGGCCCGGCCCCAATCGCAGCTGGGGAGGTGGCGCCCGAGCTCGGACCCGGGCCGAGCCCGCCTCTGCCCGGAGCCGCTGCCGCCGTCCCTCCCCCGGGCCCGGCCGGGCCGGGGAGACACCTACCGCACCAGGATGGCCACCCCCACGTCCTCGCAGTTGGCATAGAGCCGGGCCCACGTCGCCTGCACCGCCTTCCTCTCCGCCTCGGACAGCTCCTCGCTCCGCTCCCTGCGCTCTATCTCCATCTCGCCCGGCACTTTCTCCATGAGCAGCTCCCAGCGCAGCCCGGCTACGCTCGGCGGCGGCGGGGCGCGGGGAGCCGGGGCCGGCTGCGTGTGCCGCTGGCGGGCGAGTGGTAGAGCGCGCCGGAGGGAGGGAGCGTGTCTGTACGCGCCGTGTGTGTGTGTGTGTGTGTGTGTATGTGTGCGTGCGTGTGTGTGTGTGTAGGGTATATGTGCAGGGGGCGGGGGACCGCGAGCGGGGGGCGGGGATGTGGTCTGCTGCAAAAACATGAAAAAAAAAGAGATCCGCTCCAAACCCCCAACCCCTTGTCCGTGAGCCAGTTCCGGCAAGGTGAAGGCTGGGCGGGGTGCCCGCCCTCCAGGCCACCGCGGAGTTTGACTGCCGGGCGGGGCGTAGGTGGGGCGGGTGTACTGGGGGGTCCCAGGAGGAGGGGGCGGGCAGTCACGGGGCGCCGGGCCGCACGGGAGTGCGCCGCGGCGCGTGCAGGTCTGGGGGCACCGGGTCGCGGCTCACGCGCTGGGCGAGGCCGGGGCGTCTGCGCGTGTGCCCCCTTCCCGCGGCGGGGTACTGACTCTAAGTCGAACACTCCCAGGCATTTGCGGCGTGGCCGCCAGCCCGAGGGGGCGGCGCGAGCCCCTCCAGGTGCGCCGCGGTCCGAGCTGAGTTCCCGCTCGCTCCCGGCCTCTCCCGAGCCAGCCGGGGGGCCGCGGCGGCACCCGCAGAGCACCGGACCCCAGACTCTGGAGGGCTTAGAGAAAACAGACATCATCTCCCTACGCCAACACCTTACAGGAAAACACCAAAGCGGGGATGGGGGGCGGCTGTCGAACTTGAGCGCCAAAGGCCTGCGCCAGCGGCCTGCGCCAGCCTTTCCTTCCCGCCAGCACTCCTCCCCTTCGGAGCACGCACGTGGCGTCAGAAAGAAGGCCCTGGGTGGCTTACTGATGACACAGGCAGGCCCAAACCTGGCGCCGCTCCTGATTCTGACCGTGGGGGAGAAAAGCTCGAAGGAGAGGCCGCTGGGCCGGGCAGAGCGGACCTGCGGTGGGTGGGTCGGTGGGGTTGTCAGGAAGTCTTGGTGGTGGGGGGAGGCCCAGGGCGCTGGAGACATCTCAGCCACCAGGACCTGGATTAGGGAGGGGTTCTGTGGGTGGAGGAGACAAATTCTTGTCCTGGTGGCCTTCTCAGGGAAGGGGATTGGACCAGAGGTGGGGACTGTGCCTCTGAGAGCCACCTGGTCCCCACCCTGCAAGCAGCTGCTCGATTCTGGTATGGAGGGGGTCCCACTTCTGACTCCCAGTTGAAGCCTGAGGCCAGACCCGGGCTGCAAGCATCTGAAACATGTGACACATGTGATGGCTCTTGTGGGGTGTGTCCAGTTCTCCCTAACACTCCCTGGTGACACTGCCCTTCCCAAGTCTCTGTCCACTGCTCAAGTATGGCAAGAGGTGGCGGCTCTCCTCTTCAGCTTTGGTTTACGTGCTTATTTTTAAAAATTCTATTTCAAAGCAGAGGGCCCTGGCACAGCCCTAGCTCCGGGCCTTGCTGGAGCCCAGGGTTCAGGTACGTTACTGGAATCCTGGGCGGGAGGCATCTTGCCGCTCAGGTCTCAGTTGAGGGAGGGAAACTCTAATGCCCTCTTCTGGGGGTCTTGGAGAGAGATGGAGGAGAGTGTGTGGGCTTAGTTTCTTACGCCACTCTCAGACCCGTGTTCTCTCTTTTGGCCTGTGCTCCGCGTGCTTCCTGGGCCGCCTCTGATAGCTTCCGAAGAGCCAGTGCAGTGGCCATCCAAACGGCTGCCCAAGAGGTTCCCCTGGGATGTGGACAGAAAGTAGGAGAAATCTTGATTCTATTCACTTTGATCTCACCCTTTACAAGTTTTATGTATGTCTCTGGTGCGGGACTGTATTTGCACAGTAATATAGTATATAATTTATGAGTGGATGCATATATCCCTTTTCCTGAGTGCACACTTAGATTCTGCCTTTTACTGAAGAAGGTATGTAATCACAAACATTTGGAAACGGCTGTCCAGAGTTTAGAAGTGAACCACTTAGCCAGCCCTTCACTCCCTGGCCTCCCTTGTCTTTCTGGCTTCATCATCTATATTCTTCCCCTGTCCTCCTCCCCTCCCGATGCCTCCCCTGTGACATCATGACTCCACCAATACTCAACTCCCAGTTGCCAGAACATGCCCTGTGCTTTCACGTCTGCAGCCCTGGCGGAGTCTTCTGTCTGTGGGCCCACCCTTCCTTGAGCTCCTGCAAATACAGATGAGCCCAGCTCCTCTCTGAAGATTCCCCTGACGCTTGCAACTCCCAGAGTGCTCTGTAGGCACCGTGAATAGCCTAAGTCTGTCTGTGGTGGTCATTTGTTTAACTTGCCAGTGCGTTTGTCTAGACTCTAAGTCCCTTGAGGGGCAGGCCCAGGGCTTACTTATACCTACATCCAGAACAGACTGAGGTCGATTTACCCTGCCACGGGGAGGGGGGACAACCGGGTCCAGTGAGGTCGATCAGTCTGCACAAGGTCGGGTCTGCTGACCCCACTAATCAGCTTGAGCCTCCTAATCCATCGCCCGCAGGAGCCTCAGGAAGGACCGCAGGGGCTTGGGAGAGCTGGCAGGGGCCATCTTGGCCTTCTCCTGCGGACGCGGTCTGGAGGGGATGGGGCAGCTGAGCCATGTGCACTACCCTCTTCCTGCTCAGCACCTTGGCCATGCTCTGGCGCCGCCGATTCGCCAACAGGGTCCAACCGTGAGAAACTGACTGGGCCACGGGCTGGGGTGGGGGAGAAACTACTGCGCTGGGTTACAGTCAAGCTGAAGGCGGGCGGGGGCTGCCTGGGCTCCAGGAAGGCTGGGAGGGACTTGCCAGGGAGCCCTGAGAGGTTCCCCCTCGAAGTAGGGGGAACTTGGAGCCCTTCAAAGATGCTGGCCACAGCCTCCGGTTCCAGAGCCCAATGTGGCTTAGGTCTTGCAGAGGAGCGGGGTCTGGGGTCTGGGTGCTGCCCACAGCTCTGCCTGCCTCTTTTCCCTCCCACAGAGAGCCCAGTGGAGTAGATGGGGCAGTTACGGGCAGCAGCTTGGAAACAGACCTCCAGTCCTCAGGCAGGTAAGGCAGAAGAGTCTAGGGTGGAGGAGGAAGGGTGTCGCTAAGGAGGCTGCCGCTGTCCCCTGTCCCTGCCCAGGCCCCGGGGGTGTTCGTGGGTATGTGTGTGTGTGTGCGTGCGTGCTCCACGCTGGCCCCTCACCCCAGCTACCCTGTTCACTGTATGCCTAGTGGGCAGGCCGAATGTCTGTTTTCTCCAGTTGGGAATGGGACTCTCAGCTTCTCCTCTGGACCAAAATTTCTCTGCCTTGCTTGTCCTAGTGCGGGGTGGTCCCCAGGGTCCCTTCTGTTGGAAGGTGCAGGGGGAGTGGAGAGAGGGATGAGGAAGAAGCAGCTCTGCGTTGCTTTGCTTGCCTTCCCTTCCCCCTCCCTCGCCCGCTGCCACCGCCCCCCCCGCCCCCCCCCCCCCCCCCCCAGCCTCGGCAGCAGCGGAGCTGCCTGAACCTCCAGCCGGATTCGCTGTCCAGTCCCCAATAGAAGGCGCAGGAGGAGCATGACATCATCAGCACTGAGTGCCATTGGCTGGGCAGTCCCTGCGGGCAGGACACTGTCTCCAGTGGCCAGAAAGTTAACTCTTCCCTATTCTGGAGCCATGTGGCCTTTACCAGGGGTGAAGATTGGGAAACTTCTGGACTTTTCCTTCTCCGCTGACTAGTGTCCTTTGATGATAGGGGCTCTATGCCCAAGAAGACACTGAAAAATCAGCAAATATTTCTGAAGAACCTACAGTTGGAAATGTTCATTTGTGCCTTTGGGCCCATCTAGTGTGGGGGACCTATCCGAAGAGTGATATTCTCTGCTGTGGAAGCATCTTCTAGCCCCCGGCACTGCTTCTCTCACTCCCCTGAAAGGAGGCTCAGACGGCTAAGACAGTGAGCATGCACGCTCGCCTGTGCACCCCACGTCTCTTCCAGGGTGTGGGCGATGTGCCTGCAGTGTGCCCCATAAATATGTCAAGGTTGGCAAGCCGAGAACTTGGGTCTTTCTCTGTGTCTCTGCTCTGACTTCTCAGTCCTTGGGTTCTCCCAGGTTTGGAATGTCAGAAGGCCCCCTGGGAAGCCCAGGGCCTGTGCAGGAAGCAGATTCATTTCTGTGACGCCCTTCCTCGATAGCTGGGCTAGCTGAGAGGGTCACAATAGTGCCTAATTACGACTACCGGTGAAATGGGCTGACACGTATAAAATGACGATCACTGGGCCCTCAAATGCTGACTGGTCCTCACTGTTGAGTTTGGGTCTGGAGCGGGGCAGCCTGAGTTTAAATCCTACCTCCGCTCTTACTGAGAGGCTGTGGGCAAATTATGTAATCTTTTTATTCATATGTAAACTGGGATTAATAACAGACTGGTTGTGAGGTTTCTGTGAGGTTTAAATGAGATAACCGTAGTAAAGCACTCAGCACAGAGTAACTGCTCAGTTAACGCCAGCTCTACTCTTGCTGTTATATGATCAGTGCTTTATTCTTCCTCAGGGGTTTCTCATACATTAACTCACTCGGAAGTCTCCATGGCCCCAAAGGTTTGGCAGTTCAGGTGTTTCTAGCTCTTGTCAATGATGCAAGAAGCTGAGGGGCAGGGAGACGTAAATGACTTACTCAACGTCGTCCACCCAATTTGTGGCTGATGTGGGACTGACAGGTCCCTGACTTCAGACAGTCCATCTCCTCGACTGAAATGCCCCTGGACCTCCTGTCAGGAGAGAAAAGGCCAAATCTGGGACCATCTGGCCGGGCCTGGTCTGCTGTGGCCTTGCCAGAAGGGAGCAGTTGCCTGTTAACTCCTTGGGACCCAGCTAACCGGCCTACCAACTAACCCCTCCTGCCGATGGTGGCTCCACGGAGGGCTGGCCCGGTGGGGCAGTAGACGTGAAAGTTCTGCTCTCCGGTTCCACAGTCATAAATTCCAATTGGCTTCTGGGGTGTTGCTGTTCCTCAATAGTGGGGTGAATTGCTAGGCTTGGGGGCAGGAGGAAGGGGAAGGCTGGAAGCGTGGGAGGGTCATCCTCCAGTCTTCTGACTCCGTGTTCTTTTCTGTTTAGAGAGAAAGAACCGCTGAAGTAAGCCCTCGCCTCTTCAGGAGGAGCTCAGCGCCAGGGCCTGGGATCAGCTGGCAGGTAGGGCAGGGGCTGCAGCCTGGAGGAGAGAGGGCAGGGCTGGGGACAAGAAAGGAAGAATACAGAGCACGCAAGGCCTGGCCATGTGGGAGCAGAGCAGGCTGTCTTCAGCTCTGTGGTCACGATGGAGGTTAAGGGTAGGAGGGTGGACTCCTTCCGTCGGCTCCTACCTTGAGCCTGTTATGTTCCAGGCCACAGGGCAAGGGTTAGTTTTAAGAGAACTACGTGTGATCTCAACAGCATTTTCTAGGCCTGGGGATGGTGGTCCTGCTGGGGGCCTGAGGGCTGTCTAGAGGACTTCGCAGGGAGAGGCAGTGCTCTGGGATGCCCACTCTGAAATACAAGGGCCCGCTCTGGGGTGGGAGAGAGAGCCGACCCGGCTTGGTTTTCTCTTTCAGCTCACGTCCTGGTGTGCCCCCCACCCCCGAAGGACACCGTGGTGGAAGGAGCTGCAGGAGGGAGACTAGGGAAAGCAGCCGTTGAGAAGGTAGACTCCCCTTTTCGGCCCCCAGACCCACCAGTCTGCGCTTCCCCCGAGGCCCTGGCTCTGGGGCTTCTGAAGCTGGGCCTGGCCGGGCAGGCGGGAGGGGCAGAGATGCTCAAGCTCTGGGACGGGCTCCCTTCCTCTGAGGAGGCCCAGAGAGAGGGACTCAGTGGGGTCCCCCCATTTAACTCGGGGGCAACCCCTGCCGCCCGGGGCTAGAGGAGGGAACAAGTGGGGGGCAAGGAGACTCCAGAACTGAGGGACAGAGATGGTTCACATTCACAAAGGAAGGGCTGCCCTCTCACCCTCCTCTGAACCCCCACAACAACCCACAGAGGCTGGTCATGTTATTGTCCACGGTTTAGAAATGAGGAAACTCACAGAGAGCTTTGCTAATTTGCCCAGCGTCACCCAGCTAGTAAGTGGAGGACCCCAGGCTGACATGCAGGTTGCAGAGCCCATGCTCTTCACGCCCACAGCGCAGGCCTCCCTGAAGCCGCCTGGAAATCTGCAGCTGCTCAGTGGAAGAAGCGGTTTTACTGGCCTGGCCGCCCATCTTTGGCAGCTCAGCTTGTCCAGGGCTGTGTGGTGTCACTTTGCAATGGTGGCACTCACTTCCTATGACATTTGCCTCTCCCTGGTCCCCAGAGTCACCCTGCCACTGGCTGCTCTGCTGAAATGATCAATAGGAAATGCCGTTCGGATCTGTGACATGTCTGCCTACAGCTGGATGGAAGCAACTCACAGCTTGTCCTCGGAGTGTGTCTTCTGTGTGTGTGTGTGTGTGTGTGTGTGTGTGCACGCGTGCCCATGTCCCAAATGGGCAGTAGCATGTGGGAAGGGAAAAAGCATGACGCTTGCTTCCGTCAATCTGCTGACGGCTCAGTAACGGCGGTGGCCTCCTTTGCCCCCAGCTGCTCTGCCCTTTCTCTCTCTTTACCATCCTGCCTGATCCTGAGCAGAGAGAAAAGCAGATTTCCGCTTCTGCTCCCCGCGGTCCAGGCGCAGACCCTGCAGGCAGCTGCTGCCAAATGCCTTGCAGCCATTCGTCTTCCAAAGCCCCCCCCAGACTCCCCCCACGTGCATCTCACCTCCCCATCCAGCCCCCATTGCCCATCTAGCAACGAGGTCTCTGCCCGGCTGGGCCCCGCCCCTGACTTTCAGGAAAGAGGAGCTGGGGGAGTTCTCTAGACAGCAGGAAAAGGTGAGGTGCAGCCGACTGGACTCGGGGAACCCACTCTGAAGTGATGCGGAGTTGGGGGAGCTGCTGCAGGGAGCCTGGCGGTTCTGTGGGAGCCTCACAAAGTAGGGCAGGGCGGAGGCAGGGAAGGGTCTCACCAAGGGAAGGAGCTGCGCCCTTGACGTGGGCCACGAGTTCGTGACCACTTCTCTCAGCTCCCATCAGCACGTCTTTCTCCCTGGGAGGCATCAGCCTTCCTGGTGACAGGACTCTCAGGCTGAGGGCCAGAGCGCACTGTTCTGGGACCCAGTCTGTACTCCCTGATCCTATCTATGCATCCATTCTCTAATCTATTTGCCATATTCCTGTCACTTCATCCTTGCCTCCGCTCTCTGCCATTTTCAAGTTGCCTGTCTCCTTCCACTGGGCTGAGGAATTGTCAGACCAAGGTCGCCTAGCGGCACCGGGGCTGGCTCACGGCCCAGATGCACATCCACAAAGTGACACCCCTTTGCAGCCCTGTTCTAAGAGCCTGCTCAGGAGATGAAGGCTCCTCTGGGGACTGGTTCCAGATGGAAGGAGGGAAAGCAAGAGGAAGGGGCTGCTGGAGGTGGGGGGATGTGAATGCCTGGGCTTGGAGGCTGCCCAGGCCCTGGCAGCCGGGGTGCCATGTGGGCTGGGCGGGAGGGGCTCTCTCCCCCAGGGAGCAGGCTGGCTTCGGTGGGAGCAGGTTGTGTTTACACCTTCCCCACACGCCCGGCCCACGCTCGCCTCTTCTCCTCAGGGCTCTCCCACCCCTGGGCTCTCTGCACAGTCTGCACATTGGCAGCTTCTACTGCAGAGTTGCCACCCTCGGCCTAGAGAGCCTCTACGGGAGGCTGCCCGGGACCGAGGCGCCCCTTCCTCGGCCCACCATCTCCTGTCACAGCAGCTGGTAGGAAGCCCATGCTGGGGGTGGACCCAATGTTCCCAAAAGGCTGAGTCCTTCTCCCCTCCCATTTCCTTGGAAAGAGCCGCTGCTTGGAAATGGGAGCAGGAAAGTTCAGGGGCTTGGTAGACTGACCATAACAGGAGGGGGGGATTAAGGGCAACTCGAGAGACAGAGCTGGGTCACTCCTGGTCCGGGGTGTGGGCTGTTATGAAATAATGATAAAGGATCTAAGAGGGAGGAGCCCAGAGTCAGAGCACCGGGTTGAAATCTTGACGCCGCCACCACTTCCTACCTCTGTGGCCTTGGGTAGGTTACTGAACGTCTCTGTGCCTCAGTTTCCTCATCTATGAGACGGAGATAACAGTAAACCTTCTTACAGGATTATTGTAGTGTTAAATTAGATAATGCGTGTCAAGGGCTTACCATGTTTAGTGAGTGTTCAATATATGTAAGCTAGTGTGATTGTGTTTATAAACTGTCAATTACTGAACAGTTAGTCATTTCAGAACAGTTAGTAGGTTCAGAACAGCTAGAGTCCCTCACCCCCTCCCCACAGCCCTTCCTGGCCTGTCTTTCCACATACACACCAGCTGGGCAACGGGCAACTCTGAAACAAATGAGAGGACAGCAGAGGGTGGAACTTCTGGGTGGGGGCCACCTAGTAAGACCCAGCACCCAGTGAGATGGTACCAGAGTGCACCGCTGTTGCTTCTCGGTATCTGGAACCCTGTCCCAACCTCCAGTGGGAGGGTCCTGGCCTGGATACCTTCCCCGCAACGGGCTCTGCTTCTCCGAATGAATCTCAGCTCCCAGAGAAGACAGGAGGTGGTTGTCCTGATTCTTTTCCATCCTCCGTCTGAATGCTAATCTCCCTACTGATGGGAGCCTGAGTGACAGGGAAAAGGCTGCTCGGAGCTGCAGGGTGGCCGAGGGCAGCAGCCGGGAGCGAGCGGGGAGGTGCTGTCTGCTACTTCTGTGGCTGCAGCTCAGGGCCGCTGCCAGTCCCTCCCGGAGGTTGGGACACGACCAGAGAGCTAATGAGGTGCCAGGGGTGAGGCGGGGGAGCAAGGGAAGCAGCTACCACAGCTGCCTGGCATCACCCTAGGGTGCAGATGCAACCGGGGAGAGTACCCGCCCATCCCAAACGTGTGACCGAGTGTCTACAGGCAGGATAGTCCTGGGCAGGGGCAGAGAGCACAGGCCCCGGTCCTAGACTAGGGGGGCACGGCGCCTATTGGAGGCTGGCACAATGGCACAGCACAGCAGCAGGGGGCCCGACTGGTTCCCCCAGGCTCCCAGGGCCCCTCTGCAGGGCCCTCACTGTTAGGAAGAAGCCCAAGACCTTGAGATAGAGGCAGTAATGCTCCTCTGTGCGCCTCAAAAGGAGAGTAGCCAAGTGGCTCATATTAAGGTTTACTTGAATATCATGATGCTGTCACGACTCATGTTATTGATACTGGCTAATAGGTCTCAGACACTTACTCCGTGCTGGGCGCTGTACCAAGAGCTTTATTCATAAGCATTGTCTCACTTATGAGGCAGGAACTGCTGTTAACCTCATTTACCCAATACGGAAAGTGAGGTTCACAGAACTCACTCAAGGTCACTCGCAGCTGGTGGCAAAGCCAGGACCTGTGCCCGGGCAACGTTGATGCCAAAGCTTGTGAGGCTGTCGGGGGAGGAAGGAACTGAGTCTAGAGCGGGGGCTGTGAGGAAAGCCCGGGGTGACCGTCCTCCAGGCACAAGGAATGAGAGCTACGGCCTCACCCCGGCAGTGCATTTGCAGGTGGGCCGGGCGGGGTTTGCCAGGGTGATTCACATGCTCTCTCTTCAGGAACCTGGGGTTCAAGGGCAGACCAGACTCTGGGTCCCGAAAGGCCAGTCCTTGTCTACCAGCTGAGGGGAAGGAGGAGAGCGGCCCCTCCAGGATCTGTCATCCCCTTCAGGGAGGAAGCAGTGGCCACCGGCAGGGATGACAGACGGCGAGGCCAGCACTGAGAGCCACTGCCATTGCCATTCTGCTACCTCCTTCAACCAGGGCAGAGCCCCTGGGAGGGAGACGATGGCAGCCAGCGGCCCAGCTGGAGGCGGAGCTAGAGGAGGGGGGAGCTGTTTGTTTTTGCAGGGGGAGGGCGCAGGGCATGTGGACCAAGGAGGTAGCTTCAAGAGGGATCCGCGGACAAACTGGAAACAAGTCCTGGAACTTTAGAACTGCAGACCCTCTCTGTGGGATGCACATGCCCCCTAGTGGGGACTAAGCCTAGAGGGTGGAGAGAAAATTAAAAGAGTTACTGATGACCATGACCTACGAGCCTGGGTAGAAATGGCCAATCCTATCCTTCTGTGAACACACACACGCCCACATAACATCACACGCAGAAGCCAGCTAAACTAAGTATTAGAGGAAACTCTTCCATTTATTCACTTGCTCCTATCTAACAAGCACGTATTGGGAGCCTACAATGTACAAATCCTGTGTGAGGTGCTGGGAATGAGACAGCGATAAGAGGCAGTGCCTGCCCTGCTGGTTAGTACAAGACCAAGATCCTGGCCTGGGAGGTCCAGTTCTGCCAGCCCAGCCACTGCCTGGTCACTTGACCTTTCCTTCTCTGGACCTCAATCTCCCCATTTAATAGGCATGTGTTGAACCCAGGCGGCTTGGCGCTGGGGACGTAAAGGACTAATGACCATCCTCAGGAAAAGAACTGTCTACTAAGATGCAGGGGATGGACCAGATGACCTCTGGGGGCTCCACAGCTTCTTCCAATCAAAAGAGACTCTGGGGCTTCCCTGGTGGCGCAGTGGTTGAGAGTCCGCCTGCCGATGCAGGGGACGCGGGTTCGTGCCCCGGTCCGGAAAGATCCCACATGCCGCGGAGCGGCTGGGCCCGTGAGCCATGGCTGCTGAGCCTGTGCGTCCGGAGCCTGTGCTCTGCAACGGGAGAGGCCACAAGAGTGAGAGGCCCGCGTACCGCAAAAAAAAAAAAAAGAGAGAGAGACTCTGGTGGACTGTGTCTGGAGGTGCTAACAAGGGCTCGCTCACTCAACAGACATTCATGGAGTGTCTGTGTGCCAGGCACTGTGGATGCAGAAATGAATTAAGACTTCCTGCCACAAACAACCAGAAAACTGAGCAAAATATAAGAAACAGACACTTGACAATGCACAGCACACAGGATGGTGACCTCATGCTTGCCTCAGCGTCTGCCTCAGACAGTTCCCTGCCTGCGGCGTGGGGAGGGCAGACCATGCAGACCACGGTGGTCTCACTAGGATGAGGAGACATGATGAGAGTTCAAGACGGTGCTGGGTGGGGGGCTTTCCAAAGGACATACATACAGATCAATGAGATCCAAAGACAGGGCAAAGGTGATTCAGTGGAGAAAGGAAAATCCTTTCAATAGAACACAGAAAGCACTAACCATAAAAGCGAAATGGATAAACTGGACTTGATCAAAACTGGAAAGACTGGGAGATAATATCTCCCAAGCAAGTATCTGAGAAAGGACCTGTATCCAGAATATATAAAGAACTTTCACAACTCAATAAGAAGATAGGCCAATACAAAAAGGGAGGGTTTTAACAGACACTTCACAAAAAAGTATACATAGGGCCAACAAACACACAGAAAGATGTTCAGCGTGATAGTCAACGGGGAAATGCACGTTAAAACCACAATGAGATATGACACACCTACCAGAATGGCTTAAAGACCGACCATAACAGGTGTTGGTAAGGGTGTGGAGCAAGTGTAACTCTGTAATATGTTGCTGGGGGAGTGTAAGCGTCACAAAGCACTTGGGAAACCCGTTTGACAGTTTCCCCTGCATTTATCTAAGAGAGATGAAAACTTATGTCCACAAAAAGGTTTGTACAAAAACGTTCATTGCAGCTTTATTCATCATAGCTCCAAACTGGAAACAGCCCAAAGGTCCACCAACATGCACGGGAATAACAATGTTGTGGTATATTCATACAATGGAATGATATTCAGTAATTAAAAAGGAAATGAACTACTGATCTAAGCCACAACACGGGTAATTGAGAGAAGCCAGACACAGAAGAGTACCTACGGTATGACTCCATTTATATGAAATTCTGGAACAGGGAAAACTAATCACCAGTGACAGAAAGCAGACCAGTGGTTGTCTGGGGCCGGGGTTGTATGGAGACTTGACTGTAAAAGGGTGTGAAGGGGATCTCCGGGCGATGAAAATGTTCTAAATTGTGATGGGGTCGTGGCTGCATAGGTGTATTCCTTATTGGACTACTGCACTGTACATTTTAAATGGATGCATTTTATTGTATGTAAATTACACCTCAAAAAAGATGACTTAAAGAGTTTCAAAAAAAAAAAACCCAAAAAAAACAACAACGAAGACTTGACTCTTGCCTTGCTGTCTAGTAGAAAAGCCAGACACGAAAACAAATAATCGTAAAACAGTGAGTATTAAAAGAAGTATGTATGTTCCCATAATAAGAGTGCCGCTTACTGAGTGCTTCCCCCGTGCCCGGGCGTGCTAGATACTTTGCGTGCACAATGCTAAGACCGTCGTGTGGGGTTTGGGAGAGCCTCTGCCTCCGCCTGTTGCAGATAAAGAACCTTAGAGAGAGGTGAAGTCCTCTGCTTGGGGTTACTCAGCTCGAATCAGCAGAGCGTGTGCTAAACCAGCCTGCTGTGGACGCTGAGGAAAGAGCTAGGGGACTGCTTGAGCACCTCAGGTAAGATTTCTCAAGGGGGTACTGAAGCATGAGTTGGGATTTGCTACGCAGAGGGAAGGATGAAGGGAAGGAAATGTCAACGCAAAGGAAACAAACAGCATGAGCAAAGGTGCTGCAGCAGTTGTGAGAAGGCAGGGTTTCTGGGAAGGAGAGATGTGTCCAGAAAACAGCAGAAGAGGTCAATGAGATATTACTTAGTCTTCAAATTCAGTTATTTTTTTAAAAACCCATTAAGTAATAATTTTATGAGAGGCAACAGATCCTCCGAGCAGGCGAGTGAAATGTGTGCTATTGGTCAACGCAGGAAAGAATCCACCGCAACCCAAGGTCATCCATTCTCAATAATTAGGGTTCCTGTTGTTCTGTTTCTTCTCCTCCAGGAAGTTAAAGCTATGTTCAATGGTCCCAGACTTCTGCTGAACAGGATTTGTGGCCCTCTTTCACAGTCCTGAGAAATTGAAGGGAAAAACATCCTCTATGCTTTTATGATGGGCTTTCTACCTGGGTGAATTAAAATCACCAGAGTTAACAAAACATGATCCACTGTCATAGCGTATTTTTCCAGGAAATCCAGCACAGCAGTTAAGACCATAGGTTTGGAGGCTAGATTGAGCTCTCAGGGCCCCTACTTACTAATGACTTTCATCTTTCTGCACTTTGGCTGCAAAATGGGAGGATAATGACAGGGCAGTTGTGAGAGTCAAATGAGATAGCAAAGTGCAGGTGCTTAGAATCATCAAGTTTTTACATTAAATATGGGCAGCTTGTTGTATGTCACTCAGATCTCAATAAAGTGGTTTTTTAAAAAAGGTGTTTAGAGCAGTGCCTGGCATGGAGTCAACACTAGACACCAGCTGTTATTTTTTTTCAGGTTGGTAATTTGAGTGTGTCAGTTTGTCTTTATTTTACCACGACCCATCCTTCCAGAGAATAATCATTAAAAAAAAATTATTTTGGAAAATGTCGATCATATCATGTAGGATGATTTTGATTTTTTTTTTTTCTTTTTTTGGCTGAGTTGGGTCTTTGTTGCTGCGTGCGGCTTTCTCTAGTTGCAGCGAGCAGGGGCTACTCTTTGTTGCGGTGTGCGGGCTTCTCATTGTGATGGCTTCTCTTGTTGCGGAGCACGGGCTCTAGGCGCACGGGCTTCAGTAGTTGTGGCACGCGGGCTCAGCAGTTGTGGCGCACAGGCTTAGTTGCTCCGCGGCATGTGGGATCTTCCCGGACCAGGTCTCGAACCCCTGTCCCCTGCACTGGCAGGCGGATTCTTTTTTTTTTTTTTTGGCGGTACGCGGGCCTCTCACTGTTGTGGCCTCTCCTGCTGCGGAGCACAGGCTCCAGACGCACAGGCTCAGCGGCCATGGCTCACGGGCCTAGCCGCTCCGCAGCATGTGGGATCTTCCCGGACCATGGCACGAACCCGTGTTCCCTGCATCGGCAGGCGGACTCTCAACCACTGCGCCACCAGGGGAGCCCTGGCAGGCGGATTCTTAACCTCTGTGCCACCAGGGAAGCCCAGGATGATTCTGGTTCTAACAGAACACCCAACTTGAGACGGCTTAAACAACACGGTGGTTTCTTTCTTAAATCTCACACTCTGTATTTCACTGAACCTAAGATGCCATTGCTCAAAAGATGCCTCCCACATTCAGAAATACTAACATGTAAAAATACGTGTCTCTGAATCAAACAAAAGGTCTGAAGGCAGGGGGTTTGGGGACTGGTTTCTCCAGCAGTTCAAAAGCATCTTCAAGGGTTCATGCTCTTTTCTCCTCTCTGCCACCACAGACCTTCCGCTCTTGCTGGGAAACGGGCGTCACGGATACAAGATGGCTTCAGTGCTCTCAGGCATCTCCTCACGATGTCCCAAAGCCGGAAGAGAGGCTACTGTTTTTAAAAACTAGTAAACGTTCCCAAACCTGGCAGAACTGCGCCGCAGACCCTTTCCTGAAACAATTCCTGGCAAAGGGAATAGCTTTCTATGGCCGAGATGCACTCCTTTGGGCAGGGCAGGGGCTTGCCCAGTAGCTCTGCTGTTTGTAAGACAGAGGAAGGACAGCTGCAGGACTAGGAGTGCCTGCCATACGGGTGAACTTCCCGGGATATCACTGGTGCATCTGCTCCCAGTTAAGCAGCCAGCTGCTTGGGATATACCTACCCTCCTCATGCTTTTACTAATAAAATTAAAGATTCCTTTCCAGGTTAAGAAGTTCACCTCAATATTTAAAGACTCTGTTTTCTATATGTGGGTTTCGGATACCATGTCTTAAATCCTAGCAGTGACTGGAACTCAGTGAGCTGACCGCCTGAGCACAGCAGGCCAGCCGACCAGATTTCCCCTTTGCACTCAGAGTCGAGGTCCCTTGAACGGCCCTGGGGACTCTTGCCCTGTTCAGCTTGTGATCTACTTCTGTCACTTATCACTAGACTGTGTGACTCTTTCTGTGTAATAAATAGAGGTCTACACCGGCCTTGAATAATGTAAAACTCAAACGTCCTAGACCTCACCAGCAACGAGTGCAAATGAAGTCACACTGGCCTTAGCATTTCCGTCTCAACAGCTCTGAGCCCTTGCCAGCTCATTCAGGAATTCTGGTGCATTCTTTGAAGTCTTTCTCAGTTATTTCTGGATTGCCTAAGCAGTGCACCTGACGTGTGCTCAGACACAAGGCCTCTCATTGCATTTTGCTCCGGCCGCTTGGCCACAGCCCAGCAGCCCAGTGACACTGCCATCCGCCGTGAGCCTGCTGCTGTTCCACCAAGTGCCCTGTCAGGTGTGAAAGCTACACTGTGGCCTCTGGCACAGTGGCCCTTCTCGAGCTGCGACAAATGGCCCTCACTGCACACTGGGTGGCAACTAGTCTGGGACCCAAAACAGACCTGCCAGGGCCCAGAGCCTCTGCCTTTCACTGATCAGCTCCTGCAGGCTCTCACCCTCACTCTTCCTGCCAGAAAGTGGCTCGAAACAGTGCAACAAGGTGCCCATCATTCTCCCCCAGTTTCCTCCCTAACCACCCATGCAAACACACAAAATCCCTCTTCCTTCCCCTTCCCCCCAAACCAAAACCCCTTATATATAAGATCCATTTATATATATACACACACGGTGCAGTATAACTTTGTGGTAAAAGCACAGACTCTACAGGCTGGGATCAAACCCTGACACCACCAGTTACTAGTTGTGTGAACTGGGGCAAGTTACATCATCTCTCAATGCTCCTGTTTCCTCATCTGTAAAAAGGGGGTAGTGATAATGCACTGCCCTGTGCAGTGGTGAGGATTAAACGAATTAATATCCGTAAAGTACTCAAGGAGTGAGTGGCACACAGTAAGTGCTATGAAGTGTTAGCTATCATCGTTGTTTTGCCTGCAGATCACCTGCCTGCACACAAGCAGCTTTTGGCAAATTCCGCACTTAGGGTCTGAGATGAAAGGAATTTAGTTTGCAGGGAGAGACCCCATTCTTTCTTTCGGTATTACACAAAATAATCTGTCTTCAAGGGTAAGATAGAGAAACGTAAGGGCCAATTTCACACGATAGAAGCTATTGCTAAGTTAATGATTATATTTGTGAAGTACTTACTGTGAGCAGAGGCAGTGGAATACCAACTAGGCCTGTGAGGAAATTAAAAAGAAAAAACAAATTAAAATAGACTTCTGCCTTGAAGAGCTCACAATCCAATTGAGGGAGGCAAACATTAACAAATGTGGTAACTTGAAAATACGTACCCACAGTGTATTACCATATACAGAACAATTTAATCCAGACTAAATGCCACTGAGATCATTGCTGAGGGCTGATGAGCATGGGGAGAAGGTAATACAGAAAAGGCTTCGTGGTCTTGCAAGTTTAAACCAATTTCCAAATAGGTGTAAATTCTGGCTCTGACTCTAGTTGTTGTTTTGCCCTTTTGTTATTTCAAAAATGAACCGGGGTGATTACCTGAAAATCAACACTCAGGAGTAGCAGAGGGCATTACACTATTCTCAGTTCTTTTCGTAATTTGATTATTTTTCCTTGTCGGAATTAAAGCCACGCCCCGGCGGGGCGGCGGGGCGGCGGGACCTGAGGCGCGGGCTTACCCTGAAGCCCCCGGGTTCAGGGTAATTTAGAGCCCGGCCCAGCCCGTCGCTCTCGGGCGCCCTCTGCCGGCCGCGCCCGTGCCCCACTGCTCTCGCCCCAACTAAGAGCAACTGAGCGGGACGTCGAACAATTCCCCGGGAATCTCCCTCCTCTTCGCTAACGCGGCCAACCACCCGAGGCGAACTCGCCCCGCCCCAAATAAAATCCGCAGAGCAATTAAGAACGAAATCCGGCAGGGCCTCAGTTCCCTCAACCGTTCCTCTCGTGAAGTCCCCTCGAGTTTTCTGAGACCTCCACCGCCCACCCAGTCTCGGCCAGGGACACCCTGTTCACTCAATAGATAAATGACTTTGTGGACGAGGCGACAGTCCACCTTCGTTTTCTAACGGCCGTGGTTCTATACAGAGCAGGCCTCTCACCCCGGGCTCTCTACTGTCCCTGGCGGCGGCCACCGTCTAATCCCGGGTCCAGAGCCGCGCTGTGGACGCGGCTGCCCCGCAGCGGCGGCTGTTTGCACTACATTTCCCATCAGCCTTTTCTCAACAGCGCGAGAGTTCCGGCGAGACTGCCGCGAAGACTTGCGCGCAGGCGCGGCCCTTCTCTCTTTTCGGCGTCGATCTCGTGGCGGGAAGTGCTGGCGGCCCCAGGCTGGTCCGAGCTAGGCCGGCAACCTCGGACCTTTGGCGGCGGTAAGGCTGCGGATGTGGGAAAACGGTGTCTTTCTTGACACGGCGCTAGCACACTTGGCTGCCCCCTCCTTGAAGGAGAAATAGTGACTCTTAACCCTGGTCTCCCCCCCCAGTAGGGTGGTTGGGAGGATTCGCTGAGATAACTGGGAAAACGCTTTCCAAAGGGCGCGAGTGTTCATTAGTGAGTGGGGAGAGCCCAAGCCCACCTTGGCGTCGGAGCGGCCCTCCTGGGGGAGAGCGGCCCTTCCGTATTGTGCAACCTCCGCGCCCCCCTCCCCGGCCTCGCAGTCACCCATGTGCTGAGCTCGCAGCCCCGCGGCCTTGGCAGGTCCCCAGGTCTTTACACGGGGCAGGCGGACAGGGACGGTTCTCAGTTCACTTCAGGGGTGTTAGCGGCTGAATACTTCGCTTCCTCCTCGAGTGCCTTGAGGACGGCCCCAGTCAGTTTTTATGTAACTCCACAGATGGTAACTTGGGGGATGGTGGCCTTTGGAAAGCCGTAGGCCGTAGTTTTACATCGACCCTTAACACGCTCATGTTTTCGTTCCCCACAGGCCTTTGTTTGGCAACTGCAGAGACGGTGAGAAGCCGACGTGCACGTTGAAGCTTAAAACAAGCGAATGGAACCCTGAAATGAGTAAGAATGGATGCAGGTAAGACCTGGGGGGGGGCACCAGAAGTGAGAAAGGGGAGATGGTGTGAAGGCCTACCACATACCGTCCCTTCACACTCTGTTCTCAATTCTGAAGTTTGGCTCTGTGAATCCGGGTTGGCACAGAGGTCCCGTTAGGGTCCTGCCTAGAATCTAGAAATGAGGATGGCCTGAGCCAGTGTCATCGGGGCCACTAGGTGTCACTGAAATGAAAGTGGTGCCGCTGCATACAGGGGTGAAAGGAAGACTCGGAAAATGAGCTTTGGTTGGCTGGGATTTAGAAATGTTTTGTTACTGGTTGAGCTGAGGTTGATTTGAAGTTATCCCTGTCTGAAAGGACATTTTTTGTGAGGAGCTCTGACTTGCTTAGGTTCAGCTTTTTTAAACACCATTGAGAATCAGTATCTTAAGTTGGTTTCTGTTAGAATGAAGTGTGTTATCCATATTTCTCTTTTAGGTTAAAGATGTTGGCTGTGGACTTGGGAAAAAGTCACATGAAAACCATCGTTCAAAGATATTGAGTGTAAGGATCTTTGTGATGAAATTTCTATGAATGGTAAGATTTTTAGCGCTTTCACAGAATTGCATAGGTTATGATCCCTTTAAGTATTGGTCAGTTAGATTCTGAGATGTGTGGGTCTTCCAGGATTATTAGTGGCTGGATAAGAGAAGTGGTATGGAACTCTTTGCTAGACCCCTGCCAAGCAGCCTCACAGTGTTTGTTACAACCCTACATGAGGCAGATATTTTCCCTGAGTTGCTACTGAGTAAGTAGACCGAGACAATGAGTTCACTCACCCATAGTTACACGGCTAGGTGTTTTTTTGTTTTGTTTTTAAAGAACCATAAAGATATAGCTAATTGATTTTGGGAGGTGGGGGGGGTGTTATTATTACTATTAAGCTTTTTTTTTTTTAATTTAGAAAATGTCACTGATGTAACATTGTCAGTTGTAAAGAGGTGTGTCTCAACCAGATTGTAACAAAATTACCACAGCTTATTCCAAAAGAAACTATTAAGCTTTATTGAGGTGTTAGTTGAACAACTAGTTACTGAGTTAGGCCAGTGGTTCTCAACTTGGGGTCGGGGTGCGCTGGGACGCAGTAGGTACCCCGAAGTACCCTGCGGTGCGCAAGACAGCCCCCACGACAAGGAGCTACCCCCCCAAAGCGTCGGTAGGTTGAAATCCCGTGTTAGACTAACTTGAGAGATCTAGACTCTGGTCTCAGCCTGTTACCAGGTGACCGCACCAGAGCCTTATTTCTTCAGTTTGTAAAAACAGGAATGGTGCTTCTCAAACCTGGCTGTGCACCTACAGAGGTTTGAAGTAGTATACATGTTCCTGGACCCCACCTCTGGCCATAATGAGATGGCTCTGGTTTAAGAGCGGGTACGGAGGAACAGTTAGATGATCTGATCTACTTTTAGCTCAGGGATTTTTATGACAGCAAGATTATAGTACTGGCTGTTTTTAAGTAGCTCTCAGGGCAGATCTATAATCCCTGTCTTAAAGCACTGAAAGCCACATGGTTGCTCTGCAGTATTGTTTTGCACACAGAGGTGAGTGAAGGAGAAATGACCTTGTTTGGTGTCGACTCCTCTTGGCATCAGGTACCCTTTGTGCAGCTGGCCTTCAGTGGTCGGGCTGAAAGGAGTAATCCGCACTGTCTCAGGCATTTTACTGACACCAGAAAGACGCTGGAATATATATACCATACTTGGCTGCTAGACACTTTGTGCTAAGGGAGACCCTGGCTTTAAAAGGACAGGAACTGTCAGCGTGTCGGGTCTGGGATGCTGGGTACAGCTAGGCACAGTGCTGCGGGCTGGCTGAGGGGTGGGAGCTGAGTCCATGATGATGTGAAGTTATCCCTGTCTGAAGGCAAAGAAGGGCCTTTCTGTGTGGAATTTGTATATCTGAGACTCAGTTTCCCAAGTTTGTTTTTTTAATGCCTGATTTAAAAGTGAGCTACCTGAGAGAGATTGTGTATATCTTCTTGAATAGGTTTTTCTTTGCAATTTCTCCTCGCCAGGTACAGTCTCAGCCTCAGTTAGAGGCCGAAAAGGATGCTCCAGAACAAGACACTAACTAGCAGCGGTGCCGTTTCCGCTGGCCTGGACCCGAGGCGGAATTTCTCTCGTGTGTGTAATAGAGAAGATCTTTGGAACGGGCTTGGGTGGGTGTTCTTTTTGCTTCCCCTGTCCTGGCCTTTGAGTTGTGCTGAGTGGCAGGGAGACTTTGACATAGGTTTGTCTTCTTCGCTGGGTGTCTGCAGTGAGTGGGACAGAATTGAACTGCTTTGCCTGAAGCAGGTGAAACGATGATTCTTCTCGTTTGTAAGCTTTCTCTTTCGTCTTACGTGTCCCAAAGAAGCCCCACAAGCCTATGATGGTTAGTTATCCCCGTCTGAAAATCTCAACTGAGGGAAAACCATCTGTTCTGAGGCTTAAGGGGCTGGCCCTGTGCTCCTAAAAGAAGTTCAGGCTCTAAGGGATCAAATTGAATGGACTCCACAGGGAATTGTGCATACCCTGCCAAGACCCCAGTCCTAATGCATCATCCCTCTGCAGCTTGAAAACCAGTGGTGTGGCTGCCCTGTCACACTTTAGGCCCCTTGATTAATGGCTCTGAGGGCACAGGCTATAAGAGGTGGCAGAAATGGGCAGGTGGCCCAGATTTGGTCTATACTCCTGTTGTGGAATGAAAGAGAGCTTGTCACGTATTTCAAGACAACGAATGCGCTGTTTGAAACAGGCGGGGACGGCGGATGTAGGGCAGCTGTGGCAGTGAGAGCACTTCAGGACCGCCTGACCTCTTCCCCTCGCACCGTATCCTGACAGTCAGGAGACGGCACAGTGGCACTAGCAGAGCGATCTGGTTTCCAGGTGCTTTGTTAACACCAGGGAGCTCTCCTGGCGGTCGCTCAGCTCTGTCTGAATGGCATGGCTGGCATGTGAGCAAGAGAGTAGCAGAGTGGAGCTGGGCTTTGTTCCCATTTAAATGCCAGGCTTGAACTGGACACAGATTGCCTTTCTTTTCTGTTGAAGTTGGGAGGTGTGTGCAGCTCTTTATACGTAAGGTCACATATTTGTTCGGTCACCAAGGAAGCTATATTTGGAGTGAGATTTAAAGAGCCTGAAAACCGGTCCAAGCAGCTTATAGCTGGGAGTAAAACAAAGCAAAAGGACGTGTTAGCAAGTGGGAAAGTCGACCTCCTGGGTTACAGCCTGCTTCTGCGTGGACTTGGCTGCTCTGTGGGACCCAAGTGAACCTGTAGGTTTGTTTCTGGTTTTGTTTTTAAGCTGCGCCGCACAGCTTGTGGGATCTTAGTTCCTCAGCCAGGATTGACCCCTGGCCCCTGGCAGTGGGAGTGATGAGTCCTAACCGCTGGACCGCCAGGGAATTCCCGAACCTGTAGGTTTGACTCCAGAGGGGGGTTGAATATAAATGTGGCCAGCACTTCATGGCCGCTCTTTACTGGTACTGGCCACTTGCAGATTCTGCGTCCTCAGATCACAGTCTCCCGAAAAGGGGAGTCATCTGGGACCCCCACCAGGCTGCACTGAATTGATCTGGTGGTGCCTTACACGCACGCACACATGCACGCACGTGCATAATGACTGATTGCTCAGAATGAGTTCCTCTAGGATCACCTTTTTTTCTCTAGTTTTCTCTTTAAATTTAACCTGAGTTTTGGGTCTCTTAGTTGGCTGCTGCATCAAATGATTCTTTGGTTTTTTGGTTTTTTTGCGGTACGCGGGCCTCTCACTGTTGTGGCCTCTCCCATTGCGGAGCACAGGCTCCGGATGCGTAGGCTCTGTGGCATGTGGGATCTTCCCGTACCGGGGCACGAACCCGTGTCCCCTGCATCGGCAGGTGGACTCTCAACCACTGTGCCACCAGGGAAGCCCGATTCTCTGGTTTTATAGGTTGCCTCCCAGTGATGCCAGATGGGATCAGCACAGCCCTGGGTGCTAGTTGCTAACGCCTATAAAATACCACCACCCCCTTCAAAGGAAAATCATTTAAGAGTTCTTTGGACTTCATCTTCAAAAGTAGCCAAAGAATTCAAGTGACAGGGTATCCCAGAAAATCTTTTGCAGTTAGTGAAATCAGGGTATAACTAAGAACATTCAGAATACTGCACACAGTTTCGGTGATCTTGGTATAGTGGCGGGACAGCAGTGATTACAAAATGAAAGTAATTAACATGTGCATGCTCTGTTGGGGAGACTAAAAGGAAAGAGGTGTTCAGCCCAGAAAAACATTTCTCAGTGGATTTCCTATGAAGTCAGTGTGTCTTGGGTATAACTTTGAAACAAATTAAAAAATTTTAAAACTGACTTACTAGCATTTGTGGATTTCAGGTTGAGACCCGTGTAAAAGCAGTGTTTTATTCTGTGACTCAGCATATTCTTTTATAAGTGAAAGTTTCAGAATAGTTGCAGGTAACAGGATGCAATCAGATGTTTTGGTGTTTATACGTTTCCCACTAAATTGTTCTTATACTCCTCTAACCGGTTGACAGGTTTTGGTAACTACAGATGTGATGGGAATAGGGAAAAATTAAGTATGGATAAAAATGGGTCCAGGCATCGGGAAGCTGTGGTTTCTCAAGTAGCTGCTTTAGCCATTAAAGCCTAAATGTCCGTTCACTTAATCACATGTCTCAATTTCTAAAGTAGCATTTTGATTCATCCCTCTTGTTAGGTGTGCTGATAGGATCGTCCCTTCAAAACCACAGACCCAAGGGCCAGGTTTTGGGCAGGGAGGCTCTTGCCTACCAGACCTGTGGAGACATCCCCCTGTCCCCTCCACTGCCTTGCGGGGTAGGGTGTTGGAACATCAGACTAGACATCAGGACAGTAAATCCCAGGGTTTGCTTAAGGGGTAGTACGGTGATAACTTAGTTGGTTTACACTTCTAATAGAAGCCCATGTAATCTAAAATAAAACTGCCTATATCAAGTCAAATTATTGAAGCCATGAGGTTTAGTGTCTGATAATGAGGGTTCATAACCCAGTAATGTCCTTTTGGTGACAACGTGGTAATACATCTCCAATGGGACTTTAATCAGGGGCCAGTAACCTTCTGCATGGTTGACTCCCATCAAATTCCCGTGGTTCTTGGATTCTGAATTCTTTGTGCTAAACACCCTGCATGATACACTACTTTCCCCAACACACACAGACACAATGGTTATCCACCATTTATGCAGTTATCTAGTTTCAAATCACATTTATCGGGGCAGAAGTGAGTCGGTCCTGTTCTCAGAAAGGCTGTTCCGATATGGCCTTGAGTTGAACTGCTTTGGAGTTTGCGTGAAGCTGGACATGCTAGTGGGAGGATTTGGGCTGAGAAGCGTGCGTTTGCTTCTGCTGCTTGATCTTTGTTAACTGAGAGACCCCGAGCCGCTCCACTGACCTCCTAGTCACCTCGTACCACTGCTGTCTTGGGAACGCTCAGCTATGAAGGATGCCTGCCTCACGCTGGTGAGGGGCAGTCTCACCTTGAGAGTGTTATCTTCGGTTTTAAAGACAAATCCAGCAGAGAGCAGTCCGTTTTTTCTTGGCCAGGGTTGGGATGTCTGCCTCAGACCAGATGAGCTGAGGACAAGGTGGGGTGTCCCACAAAGAATAGGCTTCAGTGACAGTCACACACCCACTCGGTGTCCTCTGTAGGGAAGAAGCGGGGGGAGGGTCAAGGACAGTTGGAGCCCCTCTCAGGCTGAAAAGACCAGAAGGCAGCTTTGGCCACTTGAGGGGCCAAGGGCCTCAGCTCTGCAAAAACACAAAGGTCTTGGGTGCTTCAGGGTCAGCGCTGGTACAGCCAAAGGATGCCAGCCTTGTGCAGGTCCTTCCACAGGGTGGCTTCCAGGGACAGGTCATGGTTCACGTAGAATATCAGTGGCTTCTTTATTCGTTCGAAATAGTGGTCAGAAAATTTCTGGTAGTTGCTTGTGATGAATCCATAGGCACTAACCTGGACGAGGACAGTCACTGAGTTAGCATTTATTGCGCTTCCACTATGTGTAAAGTGACGTGAATTTAGAAGCCACGTCCCCCCTTCCTTAGCTGCCTTGTGTTGTGTGAAGGTGAGGATAAACGGTTCTCGCCCACACTTTAATACCCTGAACTGTGCTCTTTCTGCACATTTTCTCACTCAGCCTTACAGCCATCTTGGGTAGATATTGTCCCCATTTTACAAATGGGGAAACAGGCTTAGAAAGGTAACCAGACATGTGTCCCCCGTCACAAACTAGTAAGTAGCTGGGCTGGATTTTGAACTCGGGTCTGTGACACCAAAGCTGTGACCATTACTGTGCTCAAGATAGAGGCAAAAAGCCCCTTACCTCCTATTCTAGTGGTGACTGCAGACAAGAAGACTCCTGTTTAAAACGGGGAAAAGGTGACCAGAGTCCAGTGGTGCCTGGCCTCAGTTCTTGCGCTGGCTTCAGTGTGGGTCACTGCCTTTTCTTGAAAACCGCTTCTCAACCTCTCTCTCCGCGCACGTCATGTGGGCACCACCCCATCGAGAATGTCTCATACAGTGATTTCAGAGATTCCTTGTGTGGTTGGCTGCCCACCTTAGTTCTAGAATGTCTTCACAAAAAGATGTCTCTGCCCACTTTTGTTGAGAAGATTTTGCTTTCACAAGAGCAGTTGGATAAAATGTGCCTTAAATACCATATGGAGCAGCTGCCCTGGGGCAGAGGGTGTGAAAGAAGCCAGCCCAGGGGAAGGTGGCTGTGATTGGGAACTCAAGGCTGGCACTGTCCTATAAGGGACCCTGAAGACCACTTCTGCCATCCTGTTCCCGAGACCAAGATCACTCCTGCAGCTGGGGCATCCTTCCCCCACAGGATAGAGGCCCAGAGTCCCAGATCTGGGCCAGCAGGCCTCATGTAGGGGATATCATGGATCGAATTAGGTTCCATTCAAACCTACTTTGCTGCTGTGGGCTCCTGAGAGGGAAGACCTCTTACCTGGTCACAGGTATGCAGTGCTGTCAGCAACATGAGGGCTCCAGTACTAGGCATGTATAGGTCTCTGAATTTTGTGTTAATCCACTTGGATTTCAGAAACCTGGAATCAAAAAGAGCCATCAAAACTCAGGACTGGGCTTTCCTGGTGGCGCAGTGGTTGAGAGTCCGCCTGCCGATGCAGGGGACGCGGGTTCGTGCCCCGGTCCGGGAAGATCCCACATGCCGCGGAGCGGCTGGGCCCGTGAACCATGGCCGCTGAGCCTGCGCGTCTGGAGCCTGTGCTCCCCAACGGGAGAGGCCACAACAGAGGCCCGCGTACCGCAAAAAAAAAAAAAAAACCAAAAAACTCAGGACTTTTGGTCTTGCACACTAACTAGCTTGATGGTTGTGCCATTACACCAATTTGGTTGGAAAACTGCAAAAATTTCCTGCCCTTCTACCCCAACCCATCCCCTATTTGGGAAAAGACTAAATGAACTATACACAAAAATCTTTGGTTGAGATAACAAAGAGGAACAGGTCCTCCCAAAGGATCGCAGGTGAGAGCCTTCCCCTTCCTCCCACTCTCTAGAAGCCTGAATCCAGTCTAACTCACCTTTCCTCTCTGCAACACCCTGCTGCACCACAGTGTCTAGGGCAAAGGTGGCCTAGTTAATTAGCCGGAGATCTAAGCTTCTACCTCCAGACTTTGGCCAAGCAGGAGCCAGGTATGAGGACAGAGCACACAGGTCCTGTGACTGGAGGCACCGGTGAGGTGATGCATGTGTGTGTGCACACGTGCACACATTCAGAGACACCCAGAACAGTCCAAAAGTGAGGCCACAGTATGGTGACCACAGGGCTTGACCTCAGCCCTGGATTCTCATCTAGGCTTTGCCAGGCAAATCACCTAGCCTCTCAGCCTGGTCTTCCTCTGTTGAATGGTCTTCAGTTTGCCTCCCCGACCCACCTGCCACCCCTGGCCTGCTCTGTGTCTTAGGACGCTAGCCTCTGGGCTGTAGCGGGGTTTCTCAGCTGCAGCACTACTGTTACTCAGGGCCAGATAGTTCTTTGTTGCAGGGGCTGAGGTCTCGTGCATTGTAGGATGGTCAGCAGCAGCCCTGGCTTCTGCCCACTCGGGGCACACACGCTTTCCTAGTGACAACCAAAAGTATCTCCAGACCAGGACAGTTGACCTGCCTCCTGCGGAGAACCACTGGTAGGAGGGGGGTGGGGTTTGAGATCTGCAGGCAGGTGTTCCCCAGGCTCCTCCCATGGTTTCCTGTGTTTGAGCTGTGATCAGGCCCGCAAGTGATGACAACTCGGCTTCTAGCAGTCCCAATACAGCCCCACATCTATGGTCCCCCCATGCCTGACCTAAGGCTTTCTGAGCTTTCCTAGTAAGGAAACCTGATGAGTTCCCTCTCCATTTCCCATCTACCTTGACTGACAGAACACCACCTCCATCGAGGTATAATACTCAAAGTAGTAAGTGAGGCAGTGTAAGTGCTTGCGGCGTCCTCGTACATGGCCCCCCTGTGGGTTTAATCCTTAGGGGAATAAAGCCGGTGCTGCCGGTGGGTGTGGAGCCAGGGGCGGGGGTGAAGCAGTTCTTCCCAGCACCACCCCTACCCCCACCTACCTCTCTGTCAGGTAGCTGATGAAGTCTGGATGGAGTAGCTTGAATTTGCTGGCGGAGGCTTCTGGTCCAAAATAGGTCTGAGGCCTAGGACCCACGATAGACGTGGACAGAGGGGCCGGTGCCGTTGTACGGCCCGTTGGGGAGTGAGGAGAGGGGAAGGGCGCCGGGACGGTGGCGGTGTGTGGACCAGTAGGGGCGGGGCTGGACGTAGTAGCGGGAAAAGGGGGTGTAGAAGGTGGCGGGCAGCACCGTGGGGACCACGTGCGGCTTCCCGCCCACCAGGACCTCCAAGGGCGGGGTGTACGTGAGAGAGGAGGGGGGTGTGAACAGAGCGGGAGGGGTCGGGTAGGAGCAGTTGACCGGGTAGTGGGGAGGGGGTGGGAGGAGAGGGAAGTAGAGAGACTCAGCGGGGGCGCGCTCTTGGTTCTGGGAAGGGCAGGGGAAGCACTGGTTTTGGGGGAGTGGTGAGGTGGGAGGCCGGAAGAAGGGGGGCTCCTTCAGGAAGTGGGGCACATAGGGGGCGATGTAGGGCGGTATGCGCCGAATGGGCCCGATGTAGGAGGCCGAGGGTGCAGGGCTGTAGGATGGGGACTGAGCGCCGGGCACTGGGGGAGTTTGGGAAGAGTTTCGAGAGAGAGATTTTAAACCAGATTGGGAGGGAGATTTGGAGACGGGCGGAGTGATGTTTTGGGCAGACCCTCGAGGCTGGACATGAGGGCTAGGGGTCAGGGAGGAAGACCGGGAAGAGGGCTGTGAGGCATTTGGGGTGGCAGGGTGAGAGGGGGGACGGGAGGAAGACCCCCGGGTGGGGGACGGGGAAGGGGCTGAGCCACCGGCGCTGGCGTAGGGCTGCTGGTTGGTGTGGTTGGATCGGGACTGAGAGGGGGACTGGGAGGGGGACGGATTAGGGGTGTGGGAGGGGGAGCTCATTGGTGTTGGGGAGGCTTATGTCAGCTCGATGTCTTTGAGCCAGCCCCCCCAGAGCCAGTCCCGCCCCGCGTCACAAAGCCCACCCTCATGACCAGTTGCAGCATTGTGAGCTCTTGCAACGGATTGTTAGGTATTCACGAGGGGGGTGGGGCACAGGGCAGGGCTGGTGGAGCCCGGCCTCGCCTCTGAGGGCTTAACCCCCAAGGAGGCCTCAGAAGCTGCTCTTTCATGGTGGGTGAGATGTCCTGGAGCCACCGAGATGGGAGGCTGGTCATTGTCACGGGGGTGGCACAGATTTCTAAGGACCTGACTCAGGGACAAGAAATTGTCTCAGCACCACAGGGAGGAGGTTTAGATGAGGACAGGACATGGTTCAAAAGAGCTGGACACAGGCCTGCTGCCCAGGAAGGTGGGGGAGAAAAGACAGAGGACCCTTTGTTCCCAGTTCGCCAGACACTGGACTCACATCGCCTGCTCTCCCATTTCATGGGCAGTCTTGGGAGGGTGCCCGCCAAGAGGAATGGAATGGATACTGGCCCCCACTCTTGGTTTCCAGACACAATGTGCTGGACAGGTCCTGCGGCTGCCACTGGCTGGATGGCTGGGTTGTTTGTGGGGACAGCAGCCCGAAGCTGAGGGGCCAGGCCTGCCTGCTCAGAAAGGAGCCCCTCGAACCTACAGCTCACCTTGTCAGGAGGGTCCCTGGGGACCAGCAGCGTTACCTAGGCTTTCCTGGGGGTAGGAAAAGAGCTTAATCTTCTAATGCTCTGTTGAACTCGGGGGTTTTCTTGCCGCCTTCACCCACCTTTCCCATCCGACAGTGGACCCTGGGAGCATTACCATGCCCTGCCCCCTGCCTGGCTGCTCACCTGTCCCCTTTATCGGGGCCCTCAGGGACAGGCACCCCTAGAATGGCCGATCTTAGCATCATGTAGTCGCGGATGTCTGAGGGGATGAAGATATAGCGCAGGTCCTGTCGGAGGGACAGAGAAACAGCCGCAGTGGGAACGAGACCACGTCAAGATCCTGCTCAGAGTGGACCGCTCTCCGCCCAGTCTGTCTGCCCTGACGGGAGCATTTCCCTCTTATGCCTGTAATTCCCACTTTCAGGTACCCTGCTGGTTTCAGTACTCAAATCCTTCGATACTCTTCCCTTCAAGAAGCGATGCTTAATTGCCATCCCCTTGAGTGTGGGCTGGACTTAGTGACTAACGAACAAAATTTTTCTAACGCGTAGGAAAAAGTGGAAGTAAGGAAGGGTATGTGACCTTGGAAAGTGGGTCATAAAAGGCACTGGAGCTTCCTTGCTCTCTGGGATCGCTCACTCTGGGGGAGCAAGGGCTGTGAGGGAGCCATCTGAGCTCCAGCCAGAGGCAGGCCTGAGGACTGCAGCCCCTGCCCGTCCTGACCACGACCACTGGGGGACCCTGAGGAGACCCCGCTGAGCTGCTCCTGAGTTCCTGACCCGTGAAAACTGTGAGATAATCGGTGTGTGTTGCTTAAAGCTACTAGGTTTGGGGGTAGTTTGTCATGCAGTTATAGATAATGCCTACAGGTTCTGTGGCTACACCAGAAGTGGAGCTGTCCCATGTTGTTCTGTCACGAGCTGAAAGAGGCCTCGGTGCACAGACACTGTGGCTAGGACACCCCTGAATTCCCTGGTCAGAGGAGGAAGCGTCTAGAAACTCAAACCAGTCCTACTGAGCATCCCAGAACCCTTATCCTGGGACTTCCCTGCTGCATGTGGTAACCAGCCCGCTCTAGAAGCGAAGCACTGTGTTACAACCACCAGCTGTGGTTGAAAGAAACTGGAAGCGGCAGACAGACTCAGATTCCAGTTCTCTTGCTCCGAAGCTGGGGCTCTGGGCGTGTTTTCCTCGATTGCTCAGCTGAGCCTCAGCTTCCTGCACGGTCTACTGTGAGCCCTCAGGAGGGCACACATCATTCTTCTAGTGAGCAGCGTGAGAGATGGAAACAACCCTGCACTGCGGTCAGAGGGGCCTGGATTTTGATGATTCTGGCTGGGTGGTGGCCTTGGACACACCGCTCTCTGGAAAGGGGCTGCTGTGATGCCTGTATCCGGTGCTGGGAAGGGGGGAGGCACTCAATAAATACTGTGTGTAGCCTGAGCTCTGGGTGCGGGGGAGTCTGGATTTGAATCCAGCCCCACCGCTGCTTTACTGACTGAAGGGGCCCTGAGCCTTAGTCTCCTCACCAGTAAGAGAGGGCTGGCGTGGCCTCTGTAAGTGCCTGGCATTCCATAAGCTTTCAGTCAATATTCATTCGTGTTCCACCCCAGAGTTGTCCTGAGCCACCTGAAACCACAGGGCGCCCCTGCCCAGATCCGCCCCTTCAGTGGCTCCATTGCGTGGGCCCAAGACCCTGGCACAGCCTCTCTATGCACTGGGCTGGGCTTGGGAACCCTGTGGCCCACCCCTCAGACACGGGTTGGGAAACAATGGCACTGACTGTCAGTGGCAGCCTCACCTGTCCCTGTGGCACAGAGGTGAAGCCCAGGTTTGAGTAGGAGATGAGGGAGTTCTTCATTGTGTTTACAGTGAAACCGTAGAAGGAGGTCTTGGTGCCCACGTCCTTCTCAAAGCCTTTGATCACAGCACCATTGAGTCTGGTCCAAACAGAGGCCCATCAGCCTGCTTGTGGCTACACGATGCTGCGTGTTTACTTCCATCCCCAGGGGGCCTCACCTGTCCCTGTTCCATCCCCAGGGTTCTGTCACTCCCTCTGCCCACAGCAGCCCCAGTGCCCGGTCACTAGCCCCATCCCCACAACTCGGGACCTGAAGGGATGCCCTGTGAAGTGGACAAAGCTGACCCTGGCAGCTCCTTCCTCCTGGGTCCCCTTAGCCGACCACACCCTCGCTTATCTTCAGGGCCTGTTTGCGTAATGCCTTTGTCCGTGCCTGTCTGCCCGTTACAACTGCTGAGCTGCCTGAGGCCACTGCTGCCTTGGCCCATGCCCTCACCTATGATGCTCCCCCCCAGGGGCTGGCTGGGGACCAGCTCTCCACCCAGCTCCTCTCCTGCTTCCTCCCTGGCCCCTGCCCCACATACCTGAACACGTAGTCATGGGCATCGATGTTCTGACCCTGGCGGGAACCATTCAGAATGCCTCCATTACCCACCACGGCACACCGGATGCAGCCCGGAAGCAGCTCCCTGGAGACAGCAAACAGCCTGGTGCTCTCAGAGCCATTCAGGAGGCTCAGGGTGGAGGCGATGGCTGTGGGTGTGGGACAGGGTGGGGCACCACGAGGGGTCACATGGGTCATTGGGGCCTTCCCAAGACTTCCTGGCTCCCCACCTGCCCGAGGCCTGACACCAGCCCCTCTCCAGAGGCACAGAGGGTGGAGGACAGTGAAATGCCAGTGGGAAGAGGGTGGTGGGGCAGGGGGTTTGGCTGTGCCCTCAATCATCTCAAGAACTCATACCAGTCCTCCCAGGACCGTGTGTATTCCCAAAGAAAATAATCGAGGCATGGTGGGGCGGGGGGCAGATTTAACGTGGAGGGGGCTCTGGGCGGTTTCCCACAGCAGCAACCATCCGCAGGCTGTTTGAGGCCTCACAGCCGCTGTCCTCGGCCACCTTTGGGCACTGGCATCTTTCACACCAGGGAAGCCCCAGGATGGTGAGAGCCACTTGCAGGGGCAGCCAGGCCCCTCTTCTGGACACTGGTGCTTATAGAGATGAGGGGGGAGGGAGTCAGGAGTCACACAGCAGGGGTGTTGAGCCCTGAGGCCCGCCTGGGAGGAGGAGGCAGGGGGTCCACATCTTGGTGCTGTGAGGGAGGAGAGGCCCATTCTGCACCAAGGCCAAAAGCAGGAACAATGGACTAGTTGAGGTCAGAGGGCTGCAGGCTACCTTGGCCGGAGAGCCCCTGCCAGCCATAGGGGGCTTTGTGCCGGCTCAGGCTGTCCCAGAGCTCCTGGGTGAAGAGGTTCCCTGACAGCAGCACTGGAATGGAGAGATCAAACAGATCCCGGAAGTGAGGGTGCCGTTGAATGGCGAGATAAAGTGGGTGTCGACAGGGCAGGTTCTGTGGGTGAGAAGAGAAGAGGGCTGTTTCTGGGGGTTGGGGTGGGTAGGAGCCACCAGAGGGCTGGAAGGGAAGTGCCGCTCTTCTCCCTCTAGACTTGGGCAACTCCCCGATCTGCAGGCCCAGGGGGCCTGTAGTGCAGCAGCCCAGTGGGGCTGAGAGCTTTCTGGATTTACCCTGCCCAGCCCTTCTCCTGGATGCCACATCTGGGGCCTGATGGCTCTGGCCTCCTACAACTTCACCTCACACTAGGGGGGAACTTTGAGGCATTTTCCCACAAATGGGTAAGACCTGCCTGCCCTGTAGTGGAGGAGGAGGTCCAGCCTGGGCTTAGGAATCCGTCAGCCTGGATCCAAATCCTAGCTCTGGCAGTCCTTGCCGTAGGATTCACGTGGAACAGGCTGCTGGGAAGACTTATGACATGTTTCTGCCGGTCGGTGCCTATACTGAATTGAAGAGTGTTCCCTCCCCCAATTCATGTCTGCCTGGAACCTCAGAATGTGACCTTATTTGGAAATAGGGTCTTTGCAGGTGTAATTAGTAAGATGAGGTCATACTGTATTAAGGTGGGCCCTAAATTCAATGACTGGTATCCTCATAAGAAGGCATGTGCTGATGGGGGCAGAGATTGAGTGATGCAGCTACAAGCCAAGAAACACCTGGAGCCTCCAGACGCCAGAAGAGGCCAGGAGGGATTCTTCCCTAGAGCCTTCAGAGGGAGGCTGGCCCTGCTGACACCTTGATTTCAGACATCTGCCCTCTAGAACTGTGAGAGAATCCATTTCTCTTGTTTTAAGCCACCCAGTTTGTGGTAATTTGTTCCAGCTGCCATAGAAAGCCCTCGAGGGCCTCTGCACACAGCGACCTTGAAGGAGGGCAGTGTACCAAAAAGGCCTCAGCTCCATCTGCCTGCAGCCCCCATGTCAGAATCCTGAACAGCCTCGGCTTGGGTGGAGCTGTTCTTCCCACTGAAGGGGGCTCTTTGTTAAGCCGTTGGTTTGATCAAAGGACAATGCAGGAAAGAGCTGTACAGTCATTTCTGCTTTTATGTGACATATGAGTGCCTAAAAACCATTATGCAGAATTGTGCAACCAAAACCACAGGGCTTTGGGGAAAAGGGATTAGCAGCGCAACACTCAAAAACTTGATCAGTGATGCATAAAATAAGAACGTGGGTAAGATAGGAGCAGTTTTACATACATTCGCTGGTTAAGAAATATATAAGTACTACTAAAAATATGGCACTTGACCTTGGAAAAGACTTGACATTTGCTTGGGGATGTGGGTGTCGGAAGGGTGGCAGCTTGGGAGTTTTCGTGAAGTGGTGGAAAGCTGGTTATAACGTATGCGATGAAGCGGATGGCTATCTGAAGTGTGCGTGTGTGCCTTTTGTGTATTCCTACATGGCTCCCTTTGGTTGAGTGTGGTTTTCCGCATTTACCAGTGTTCTTGCTGACAAAATCACTGAAAACACACACGGAATTTGGATTATGCTCATATTGTTTACTAATATAGCAAATCTTTATGGAACAAATTCATGTTTTCAAAGCAAGCATTAAGCCGAACTGACAGCGCTAATTTCACTACTATTCGGTTTATCATAGGGATGTTTTCATAGGGCCTTCTTTACGAGGCTCCAAGAGAAAAATCTTCAGGTCTCTGTATCTGGAAAGGCTGCACTTTCCTTGGGCAGCTGGCTTGCTTTTTACCTCATGGACAGGGTGGCAAACTTTCCTTCTTTGCCGTGGCCACTAGGAAGCTAAGAGCCGGATATATAGCCCATCTCTTACACCCTGTGGCATATTTTTCATGCACTTATCTGGCGTTGTCTAATTTTCCTCCCTTTATTTTTCCTTTACCTGCTTCTTCATTTTATTCTTTTTTTTTGCCATGTCATATGTGCCCGAAAGCCACCTCAAATCCTTTTTTTAAACGAGGTGGGGAAATATGTCAATTAGCACCAAGCAGCTCAAGGTGAAAAGGACTTTAGGAAAAGTAAAGGTGACCTGACCAAGCACTTATAAGACCCTCGACGCCTCTCTTCAGCCCGCTGGCCAAGTGTCCACCCGGCCTCTGTTATCAGGAAGGGGTCCCCATCACCTGCCCAGGGCTGCCTACTCTGTCTCTGACCGCTCAGCGGTCACTAAGTCTTGCATGGGGTGAAATCTTGCTCCCTGAGGCTTCAGTTAACAATTTCCAGTCTCTGGGGCATTAAAAACAACTCTTAAACCCGAATCAAGCCAGAATTACACAGTCATCACCCCTCCCAACCACAGCACGCAGAGGGGGTGAGGCCGTATTGCTCAGTGGTTCAGAGCCAGGCTCTGGGGTCGAATGAGAAGCTCGAACCCCTGTACCACCTCTTCTCCATAAGTGACCTTAGCCTTTCTGCGCCTCATTTTACTCATCTGTAAAACTGCCTCACAGGCTTGCAATGAGGCTTAAGTGAGAGAACTCACGTAAAACGCTTGAGACGGCCTTTCAGGCCACAGTCAGCGTGATCTGTTATAGAGCAGGGCCCGGAAGTGCTCAAACGTCTTCCCAGGGCTTGGTGTTTACTTCATGGTGAGCAGTTTAAATGTGACTTTTACAGTAAAAAGACATTTTGAGGAGTAGAATGTAAAGGTCACAGGACTTTTAAAGACAAATCGAGACTTCCCAGAACTTTTCAGCTGGCTACACCCCAAGGAGTAAATATGGAGTCACCCTTCTCTGCTGTTAGGGTTCAGGGAACCTCCGTGGTCAGGTGTGAGGAGCCCTGACTGGCTGGCTGCTCAGTTCTCTGCTTCCTTTGGGGGAATGGCGGTGGGGGGGGGGGTTCCAGAGTGCTCCCGCCAGCAGGCTCCTGAGAATGTTCTCATTTGTGCTTCTCCTTCCCCTTTTCCCCCCAATGCTAACTTGAGAATGTGAGAAACCGCCCCAGGGTAGCTGGCCCCAGTACCTTTCTCGTCGTAGAATTCGATGCCTTGGGTCCAAAGAAAGCTCGAGACGATGTGATGTTCCTGGGGGAGAAGGCAGAAGTAAAGCAGGGATCTCACCTGCCCCTGGAACCTGCTGTCTGGCTCTGTTAGCTCTGGGGGCTGACATTCCATCAGGGTCTGATTGTTTTTTCTGTGCTCTGATTCTTGCCCATCCCTCTCTCTTTGGGCACACAAAATACGGTCCTATTATTATGTTCTACCCAGAAACCAAGAAATAAAGAAGCCCCTTGGCAAGCGGCTGAAATGTGGAGTGTATAGGAACAGTGAGGTGGTGGTTAAGAGATGAAAATATAAAATAGGAAAGATTGCCAGCCCCCTGGGATTGTGACCATCTGAGGGGTCTCCCTGCCAAAAGGCCCCAGAAACAGGTGTTAGATCCCAGGTGCCTTGGGCCCCCTTCACCTGGTGAAGGGCATGGGTCTGAAGCCTGACTCCGTGGATTTGTATCCCAGGATCTCTGGAAGCTACTGAACTTCTCGGAACCTCAGTCTCTGTGTCTGTTCAGCTGGGGTAATCATACAAGTGTGAAGATAATCACATTGAGACAGGCTGGGACCTGGGGGCCTTTGCTGCAGTGCTTGCACGTGGACAAACGACCCCTCGAGCCACAGAATGCAAGGAAACTTATAAGGGACTAAAAATAGCTGGGTGCGTGTGCAACTGGGGCAAATTATGAACAACAAGATACAAAAAGACCAAAACCTCAGCAAAAGCAGGGTGTCGAGCAAAAGCAGGATACTGCACGTGTACCCTGCACAGGTAGTACCACCAAGGGGGTGGGCACCTAAGCACCCCCTCTGGCCCAACGCCTGGACCCATTCCTACTGTCACCCAGTATAAGGAACCAACTCGCGCCCCCCCCTCCCCCAGGGAGCAAGCAAGGGAACCTGTTACTTGTTTTCGCTTCCCCCTACTGCAGCAGGGGCCCCAGTAAAGCCTTGCCTGAACTGTTGGGAGGTGCAAACACAGAATTTATGTTACCTTACATAAAAAGCCTGCCTTCAGGTTTGTGAAAGACCATGGAGGAGCAGGCCAGGAAAAGCAGGGTGATCCCTTCCCCCACCTGTCCCTTGTGCCCCAGAGGGGCCACCCACATAATCCTGTAGTTCGTCTTTGAGGAACTGGGACTGTGGTGCTCAGCCTAGGTGGCCTTCGAGAATCCTAGGGAGCTTTTGCTCCCTCCCCAGTGATTCTAACACGCAACCAGGCTTGGAACCTGATGGAGGAACTGCTGAATTGGTGGAATAGAGACAGAAGGGACAGAGTTGTGGGGCGGGGCTGGGGAGCCCCCCAATCCAGTTTTGCTGCTCTGAATTGCCCCAGCCTCAGGGAGGCCTGCTCCTCTCTCCAGAGCACCCCTTACGCTCACAGACTTCCCCCAGCCCCTCCCACTCCGGAATCCATGGGCATTTACACACCAGCCTGGGAGCTGGGAAGGAGCGGGGAAGGGGCCAGCCCAGCTCACCCGCACCCCTATGGAAAATTTAACCAGCCCGAGGAGAAAGGAGGTCGATGTTGTGCAGTTTTTCATAAAACTAAATTTACTCAACTTAGATCATATTCTTAGGAATTCTTCGCCCTAAAATAGCCTTTTCTTTTACAAAATAATGTTCACGGTAGATGGTAACTGGCAGGTAACTGGCGTCCTGTAGTATCCTCACCCCCTCCTCCAGAAAAAAACAAGTCTAGAAATCCAAGCCCAGGAACTACTGATTCAGATTCTTCTGTGAGTAAATTCCTGAACCGATTCCACTCTCTAACCTGCAAGGAGAGCCCCGTCTCGGGTGTGGTAGGCCTGGTCCCAGGGCCTTGCTTCCCTGGACTCTCCACTGTAGCCAACCAGGTAGGTCCGTTTTTGGTCTCCAGTTGGGGAGGTCGCACAGCCTGCTGTCCCCGCTCAGATTTCCATCCCGCCTGCCACCCTGCTTACCCACCTCCTACGGAGACTGAGTCTGGACCTGGCCCCTGGGGTTTAATTACAGCACAGACATCACCAAAACAACAAGGATATGGACAGGTTCTTGGGTTGTACTAGATTTTTGAAAGATGAAAGATCTTTAAGAAAAGCTTTGTTGAGGTGTAATGGATGTTCAGCAAACCTCATATTTAGAGTGGTATTAGTTCTTTCAACAGATGTTCAAGTGTGTTTCAAAACATCCTTACATAAAACTGACAAGGATCCCCTTTCTTAATACCCTCAATATTCTCAGTCCTCCTTATGCAATTTCTGACTCCAGGGAGATGAAATAACTTCAGGTGTTGCCTGTTAGAGCGCCTTTTGTTCTAAAGGGACCGGACTCATCACCAGTGGCAAGGGTGTTTCATATTGTTTGGAACTTTGGGTGGCTTCTGACCTTGTTTCCTGATAGCAGACACTAATTTTGATTTCATTGCCTTATTCCCGGAGCAAGGTTTAGTAAGGACTGTGCCGGTGGGAAAGCGCTGGGAAGGGAAAGACAGGCCCCGCAGGCCTCAGAAATCCAGGCTCTGGGCACAGCTTGGCCCACCTTCCAGAAGTAAAGCTAAATCCTTTTGAGGCTTCTTCAGTAACTGGAACCATCACCTAGCAAAGGCAGGCTCTCAGATTTCTCCTCCTGGGGCACAAATGAAAGAAAGGTGCCCAGGGTCGGCGAAAGGGAGCGGAGCGCAGGAGGAGGCTCAGGGGCGGGAACTTGGATGGAGCCCAGGATGGGCCCCAGTTCGCCGATCGCGCCCGATTGCGCCCAGACAGTGCTTATCAAAATAAACGGAGCAGAGAGCCGGGAGTTAAGGGAGCCCGGCGCGGGGAGGGCGGGGACCACAGCTAGAGGGAGAGGCGACCCGCCGCAGCCCGGCTGAGGAGCCCGGCCAAGTTGGAACCGGGAGACTTGGATTCCTGCTCCCAAGGAGAGCTTGAAAAAAAACGTGACGTTAGCGAGGGACAATGGGTGGCAAAAACGGGACTGTTTTTAAAAGATTCAGGTGTCCTAACCAAATCTGGACAATAGAAAGGGTTTCTACTCAGGGCCGGAGGGAAGTAAGCGTAAGGTTGTCGGGAGCGGATCGCCGGTGCGCAAGGGGCGAAGCTCCTCTCCGACCCCGGCAGAGGCTGTGGGGCCCCGGCAGCACGAGTTTAACGCCGGGGTGGAGGCTCTGGGGACAAAGGGCCGCAGCCCGAGTGCCCGCGGCAAGCCACCCCGGAGGGCGGCCCAGCCCTGAGCTGGGCGCCCCGCGCGTCCCCTGCGCCCTCCAGACAGGTCCCGCGCGGCAGCCCCTACCTGGCTCCGGTCAGGGGCCCCGGGTACGACTCCACCGCCGAGGAGTACAGGGCGACGAGGATCCCCAAGCAGACAGCCGCGAACAGGAGCAGCAGCCAGAAGACAGGGACGCGCGGGAGCCCCATGCAGCCCCGGCCCGCGGGCGCCCCGTCGGCCGCAGTCCCGGGCGGAGGGGAGAGGCCCGGGTGGGCCGGGCCGCACTCCTGGACTCTGTGGCCCCTCCCCGCCTATCTCCGTTCTGCCCGCGCCGAGCCTCCGGACGCCGCCGCACCCTCGGGACCTGCGCGACGGGTCCCGGGGGGGAGAATGTAGCGCCGGCGCCGGGAACTGCCCTCGCCCCGCCGGCGCCCAGCCCGGGGACACCGCGAGCCGTGGTTGGGCAGGGCGCTTCCCGGTACCTTCAAGGGCGGGCGCGCGCGGTCCGGGAGCTGCGGGGCGCGGGGAGACGCCGCCACCTGCCGCGTGGGCTGCGCACTGCGCCCTCGGGGGCCCCGGCTCGCGGCTTCCCGACGACGCCCGAGGCCCATGGGAGGGGCGGCGAGGATGGAGGAGCGAACGCTGACAGCCCAGACCCTGGGTAGAGCTGGAGGGGGTGAGGTAGGGGGCCTGCACGGTTGGGATGGGTGGGGGAGCTGAGGCTGTTCATTCTCCTCATTTGGTGACTGACTGGCTGGGGCTCTCAATCGCACTGCCTTCCTGTTACAAACCGAGGCCAACCTGGAGATCTCAGCAGTCCATTGACACCTGAAGGGTGTAGCAGGGAATCCGGCGTCAGCAGGAAGGGCTGGGGAAGCTCGGGCACTAGTGCTCTGGAAGCAGAGCCCTTCCAGGGAGTGAACAGTAGGTGACACAGTGTATTTTCCAGTGGGCCACGTCCTGGCCTCAGAAACCTGTGAAATACCCCAGACTCCCCACCCCCGCCCCCCAACTATCAGAGCCTGCAATGACAGGGACCTTGTCCGTTTCTACCGGCTTTCTGCTCTCCCCTGTTCTTCACGTATGCGAGCAGGTCTGGGTGCAGCAACAGGTATCTGTCCAATTGCAGAGCTTCCCAGAAAGCTTCCTGGAGCCTCTGCTCGTGGGCAGGAATGGGTCCTTCAGGCTCAGTTCTCACAATTTAAAAAAATGCACCTTGCCACCCTGCTGATGGACACTACTTAGAATTGATGGTTTCGAGTCTTTTCCTTTAATCTTTATGGTTTTCAATCGCCAAAACCCCTGTCCTTGTTACTTATCCCATGATCAGCACCTTCTCCCATTTCTTCAGTGATTGATAAAACATCAAACATATCTCTAAGCCCCCCAATTGCAAACCTATCCCTCTCTCTCGTGACAGCCTCACCTACTTCATGAAGAAGGGGAATCACTGTTGCATACATACGAACGAGTCACCTACATACAAACAAGTTCTGTTCGGAGAGTGTGTTCTAAGTCCAGTTTGTTTCGTAAGTCCAACGAAGTTAGCCTAGGTACCCAACTAACACAATCAGCTATATAGTACTGTACTGTAATAGGTTTATAATACTTTTCACACAAATAATACATAAAAAACACAGAAAAAGAGAACATTTTTAATCTCACAGTACAGTACCTTGAAAAGTACAGTAGTCCCAGCTACATCACCGCTGCTTTTACACTTGCTTCCAGACATCCTGGGCTTGAAATAAAGATACTGTACGACTGTGCCCTACACAGCGCTGTACAGTAAAGTGCACAAAGCACAGCCACTTGTAGAGGGCGCACGCACGTGACAACGTACGCCAGACACATAAACTAACTTACGTGATTGGACGTGCAAACACATGTTCGCATCTTTGAAAGTTTGCAACTTGACGGTTTGTATGTAATGTCTTCAACTTTCCATCTTCAAACCTACAAACTTGGCCCCCACCACAGTCCAGCTTCCACCCGCCTGGACTCCAGCCTCAAGTTGGCGAGGGCTCTCCTCCTGTGTCGGGTTGACCCTCCACCATCTGTGTTAAGGATTTGGATCCACCTCCAGTGCCTAAAAAGCAGTACCCCGCTCAGACCAGAGTCTCCTATCCACCATGTGGGGTTCTCCTTCCTGTCTGCAGCTTGCAGTCTCTCCACCCCTCCTCTCTGTCTCCCAACAGATCAGCCCTCTCCCCGAAGCTTTCTTTCCTATCCAGCCAGGACCCGGGGAGTCATAATCTAAAAGCTACTCTCTCATGGTAACCCAGATTCTCTTGTCTTCCTGGCTTTCCGCCCAGCAGAACTCCAACCTGGATTCACACTCTGATCTGCCTGTGTAGTGTCCCCTCCCCCATGCTGCCTGCTCCCCGGCCTGGCCGACAGCTGCTAGCCAGTGTCTTATTCCAGAGTAGAACGGTGCGCGTTGTGCGTCAGCTGGGCTCCCCACACCAGCCGTCTCCTTGTCCTTGTCCAGCTTCCATCCTGCTCAATGGTGATTCCAGAGCGTCACCTCTTTCCTCAAGCCTCCTCTTCTCCCTGCCATACCTCTGAGAGAGGTGCTTCAACTTCCCATGCCCTCAACTACAAAGTCACCCCTGGCCAGAACTGTGAAGGGTGTGGGGTTTACCCTACGTTCAGGCTAACAGGTCAGCCTGCTACAGTTTTATGGACGCTGGCAGAAGAAACGAGACTACAGGGTCAGAGACAAAGGACATGACTACTCATGACACAGCAAGCAACATAGACTTCATGAGAAGTCTTGCCCCTCCTTGCCCCTCAGACCCCACAAGGGTGAGGCAGAGGGACCTAGGAGGTGCCACACAACGGGTTTGCTGCACGCTCAATGGGTCTGCAGCACAGCTGAGGAACCCTGAACGAGGAAAAACAGAATCTTCTACAGTGGGCTGCAAGCAAACCTGCCCTTGCCCTAGAGGGAGGCATTAAAAACTATGCTGGGGGGCTTCCCTGGTGGCACAGTGGTTGAGAGTCCGCCTGCCGATGCAGGGAACACGGGTTCGTGCCCCGGTCCGGGAAGATCCCACATGCCGCGGAGCGGCTGGGCCCGTGAGCCATGGCCGCTGAGCCTGCGCGTCCGGAGCCTGTGCTCTGCAACGGGAGAGGCCACAACAGTGAGAGGCCCGCGTACCGCAAAAAAAAAAAAAAAAAATTATGCTGGAAGTAAGAAAATCTGCCCTCTACTCCAGGTGGGGGCATTATCTTTATCTTCCAAAACCGGTTGCTGTCTACTAACGTTCTTGGAAAGAGTCTGGGACAATAGGCAGTTAGAGCGTCTGCTATCATGTGCAAAATAGGCCCCACGCATTGAGGCCTCCCAATGTACTCATACCCATGCATCTTCACCTGCACCCCTGCAGGCTCTCCTCCAGGGAAAGCCGGCCTCCCTGCTGTGTGCTCCCACCTCTTCTGGTCTTGCTTTTGCAGCCATCTCCTCCCTATCTACAGGGTCCTTATCCTGGCCTTTGAACACGCCCCCAAATATCTCATCCTGAGAAGCAAAGCAAAGCAAAACAAAGTCAAACAAAACCTCTGTTGAGCTGACCCTCTTAGCTACCCTTTCCTTTTCATCCTTGTCCTTGGAGGGAAGTCCATGCTGTCACCATTTCTTTCTGAATCTGGTTTCTTTACCTACTTCACCACTGAAACTGTCCCCAGTGAGGCTTACCAGGGCCTTCATCATTCCCAGTGGGACAACGGAGCAGACATTTTCCAGTTCTAGTCTCGCTGTGTCTGCCTCTGACTCTGAATTTGAAAAAAAAAAAAAAAAAAGAGTCCGCCTCAGGGCTACTTTTAGGCTTTGTTAAATCCAACATCCAGCCACTCCCACGAGGTGGTTCCTGCTTCCTGCCTTTTTCCAATGTGAGTTATGCTTTCTTGTGTGGACCTGAAACAAGCAGACGGACAGATATTCCTCCAGCAAAAATGGTTTTATCTGACCTACTGTGTAGCACAGGGAACTATATTCAATATCTTGCAGTAACCGATAATGGAAAAGAATCTGAAAAAGAATGTATATATAGATATCAATATGTACAATGTACAACTGAATCACTTTGCTGTACACCTGAACCTAACACAACACTGTAAATCAACTACACCTCAATTAAAAAAAAAATTGGAATCAGCAGAGAATTGGAATTCAGGGTCTGCAACTATGGACCATGTGCAAGTCCCCCAGGGCAAGGGAAGGAGATGGCTTTTATAGAGGGGAAAAGGGAGTTGGGAGGGCTACTCCATGGCTTTTTCATTGGTTGAGTCCTTGCCAGGAAGGAAGAGGAGTCTTTCTTCTTCCTGTTGGGTTCTGCAGCCCTCGCAGGGCATGAGAACTACCCTCTTCCATCTCCCGGCTCTATTTAATTGAAGTTTCTGTTTATTAATTTTTTACGCCTGCTTCTTTGCTTGTCTCCTATATTTTTGTTGGAAACTGGACATTTTAGATAATATATTGTAGCAACTCGGTGCTGGTTCCCACCCCCACCTCCTGGCCCCAGGCTTATAGTTACTTGCTTGTTCAGTGACTGGCTGGCTTATTTTAGTGACGCCTCCCCCCTCACTACCCTGAAGTGTTAAAGCTCTGTTGTCGCTCAGCAGGAGTGTGCAGTTCAGGGTCTGTCCGCAGCCACCCTGGGACTGCACTGACTGGCTAGACTCTCTTCCCCTCTTTCCCTGACCACACCCAGCTGTCAAGATCCATTAATTGACAGCTGTTGATCTATGCTTACAAAAATGCCCTGGGACATAAACTGGTCTACAGGCTCAGGCTTCTTTGAAGGAGCAGCTCTTGAGGCTGGTGTCTGCTGTTTCCCTCCCTGGTTCTCTCCTGCAAACTAGCTGGCTTATACTTTAGCCTGTATCTTCATGGACTCTACCAATCTCCTCCCAGTTGCCTTTCACCACAACCTCCTTTTTTGAGAGCATCCTTAGGCTTGAACTTCTTCACTCTCTGTTGCAAATGAAGTCAGTTCCTTTGGGAAGAGATTAGACCTGTCTGTTTTATAGCCTGCTTCTAGCCCTAGGCAAAATCTCTGAGCCTGGACTCCAGCTGGGGGTGGGGACAGTGATGTGTTTCTCTCTGCCTGATACCCCTGTTTAGGAGTTGACCATGTGGCAGAAGAGAGGCAGTAGCCTCAGGTCTTCTCTGCTTGCCTCTCCTGGCGTGGAACCACCACTTTATAGCCGGGGCAGGGATGACCAAGGTCCCAGTATCCTCAGTGACACAATGCCCGAGGTGGAGCCCCCGTTCCATGACTGGGGGCTGAGCAGAAGGGAGTCCCACCTCTGGGTCACACTTGCCCAGAACTTAGCGTCAGCAACAGGTAGCTGGGGCAGGATGAGAAATGCTGATGTATTGCTCCTCCCAGAAAGCAAGCCCTCTGACCAGAAACTGATGGGAGAGGGAGCCCTGTGCGCTTGGCTGTGACAATCTAGAGTGGAGTTTTTGTCTCCACTGGGCTGGGAGTAGGGAAAGAGGGAGCAATTTTGGCTCAAAGACTCTTTATCAACTTTTAGTAGATTTCCTTGAATAGATGTTTCTTCATTTGCTGTATATCCTTAAGACCGTTTCCAGATACTTCAAATGGTTATCTTTTTATACTTTTCACCAGTTTCACTGCATAGTGGGTCTGTAGAGTTCCTTCGGCTGTCATGCTGGAAGTTTATCCCCTGCAATGGCTTTTCTGTTGATATGTTATCTTACAATTCTATTGTTTGAGTCAGGGAAATTTGAATACAAACTGGATATTTGGTGAATCTAAGGAACTGTTAAATTTTTTAGGTGTGATAACATTATTTTAAAGAGTTCTTACCTCTTAGTAATACATACTGAAATATCTACAGATGAAACAATATGATGCATGGGATTTGCTTAAAATAATCAAGTGTGGGCTATAAGTGGGGAGGGGATGGGGACTACCGATGAAACAAGATTGGCTATGAGTTTAGGTTATGTTGTATTAGTCCTTATAGTAATTATTATTAATATGAGCTGCATAGTAGGAGTTCATAACACTATTCTTTCTACTTTTGTATATGTTTGAAATTTTCCATAATAAAAAGTTAATTTTTTTCTTTTGTCTACATGTGAAATATACTTCGTTAGATATCTTAGAAATATGTCATCAATTGAATTAAAATCTTGAGCATATATACATACGTTTCACCTAAGATTAAGTTTTACAGAACCGAGAGATCAAACTTCAAGTACTCTAGGTTCTGAAAGAATTTTTATAAGCATCTTTGTAAAAAAATTTTTTTTACTAAAATCAATTATTTTTCAGTATCTGAAATGGCATGAATTTAAGCAAGTTCCTAATCAAAGTTTATCAGATGTTCTAATTATGCATCAGAAGCTAGTTTTGTCATTTCAATCAAATCCATTTTTAGATGATTAATTATTTTATGAGAAAAAGCCATGATGAAAATTGTTCCAGTTGTATTTCAAGAATTTATAAGAAGACAGATTTGTGCACTGAATTGAAGCTGAGTAGAAACTGAGCTTACAAAAAGAAAATACAGCTGATGACAAAATTTTGAATATCAGCTGGGATGTTCTGGATCAGTCAGAATATGGATTAGCATTTGTGATTCAAACAATTAGTGCCTAATGCTTTTCAAGATGTAAAACGTTTCTTTTTTTTTACATTCTTCTCTATAGACCTCTTAATGGGAAGTTGTTTTTTTTTAATCCCTTGAAAATGTCAGCTTCTTGAAAAAATAAATGTTATTTTGTCAGAAATGAGAAACTAGTTTTGACAATAGATAATTTGCCTATTTATATGACAGTGCAGTTGATAAAATTTTGCACCATTATAATTGGTCTCGGTAACAATAGGAAACAAAAATGTTAAAATTATGAAACTTAAAGTGATTTCATCATTAATCTCAATTGTGCTTCCATAATATTGTATTTATTATAATGAATTAACTATTCCCAAAATAAATCACAGTGACTTATTATTTTTCTGTTTATGATGCTTAACACTGTTCACTGTGATTTTGTTTTTTATTAGTTTGGAATCCAAATTGAATCCATTTGCTATCTTTTTTTAAAATATATTTATTTATTTTATTTATTTATTTTTGGCTGCATTGGGTCTTCGTTGCTGCATGCGGGCTTTCTCTAGTTATGGCGAGTGAGGGCTACTCTTCGTTGCGGTGCGTGGACTTCTCATTGCGGTGGCTCCTCTTGTTGCAGAGCACGGGCTCTAGGCAAGCGCGCTTCAGTAGTTGTGTCTTGCGGGCTCAGTAGTTGCAGCACACGGGCTTAGTTGCTCCGCAGCATGTGGGATCTTCTCGGCCCAGGGATCAAACCTGTGTCCCCTGCATTTGCAAGCGGGTTCTTAACCACTGTGCCACGAGGGAAGCCCTGAAATACGTATATTTTAGTATACAGTTCAATGGATTCTGAAATTGCATATGCTCATGTAACCCACACCTGATCAAAATGTAGACATTTCCATTATCCATCCAATCAATCTGCCATTGCCTCTAGACACAACCGCTGTGCTGCTTTCGTTCAGTATAAATTAAGTTTAGATTGTTCTAAACACACGGTCCAAATCACACAGTCTGTATTCTTTGTGATTATGTGCATTAGCAGTTTGTTCCCTTATCTTGTAAGTATTTATAGTTCCATTGTATGAATATACCACACATTGTTTATCCATTCTCTTACTGATGGACATTGAGGTTGTTTCCAGTTTCTGGCTAATATGTACTATGAGTACATCCGCTATGAACATTGTTGTACCAACCTTTTTGTGTGCATATTTTTATTTCTCTTGGGTCAATATCTAGAGGTGGAATTGCTGTATCATAAGGAAGGTATATGTTTAGCCTTAGAAGAAAGGGTCTGACTTATTTCCAAAACAGGTTTGAATTTGTCTATTTCTCTTTTCAGTTTTGTCAGTTCTTTTTTTAAAAAATATTTATTTATTTATTTGGTTGTGCTGGGTCTTAGTTGTGGCGGGCGGGCTCCTTAGTTGTGGCATGTGAACTCTTAGTTGCGGTATGCATGTGGGATCTAATTCCCTGACTAGGGATTGAACCCAGGCACCCTGCATTGGGAGCGCAGAGTCCTATCCACTGCGCCACCAGGGAAGTCCCCAGTTTTGTCAGTTCTTGTTTCACGTAGTTTGAAACTCTGTTATTTGACGCACTGTCTGTTTCTGATTATATTCCTTGTCCTGAGGTCTATTTTGTTTGGTATTAATATAGCCACTCCAGCTTTTTTATTATTAGTGCTTGCATGGTTAACTTTTTTCATTCTTTTAATATATCTTTGTTTTTATATTTAATGTGCATCTCTTATAAACACAAGACCACATATATGGTTGGTCTTGCTTTTTTGTCCAGCCTGTCAATCTCTGTCTTTTAGGGTATTTAGTACATTTATCTGTAATATAATTATTGATATGATTGTGTTTATGCCCACTGTATCACTGTATGTTTTCTATTAGTTTCATGTATTCTTCATTGTTTTTTTTTCTTTCCTACTCTATTTTATCTCCTCTATTGCCTTATTGGCTGTATTTCTTTGGGCTATTTTGAAAATGGTTGTTCTAAGGTTTACAATATTCATCTTTAGTTTATCATAGTCTACTTTTAAATGACAGCATGCCATTTCACATATAATGTAGAAACCGTATACTTCCATTTCCCCATCCCATCCTTTGTACAAATATTATTGTACATTTTACTTCTACATGTGTTAAACACCCTATAGTTCATCACTGTTGTCTTTGCTTTAAATAATCAATCATCTTTCAAAAACATTGAGCAATGAAATATTTACCCACGTATTTATCATTTCCAGAATTCTTGCTGTCTTCTTGTAGATCTGAGTATCCATCTGGCGTCGCTGGTCATGACTTTTTGAGCTGTGTGAGCTCTGGTTCATTCAGCTCCCCGATTCTTAGTAGTTGTTCTTTCTTTGGTGGTTTTCCTTTGCTTGGCTCTGTGTACTCTTGCACTATACTGGCTCAAATTAGTATTCACCAATAGACTCAGATTTCTGTGAAGATTTCTGACTCCTTCCTGCACAAATCCTTGTCTTCAGTACCCTGACCTTTTTTGTCATTTTGGCTTCCCAAGGTATACCCTATGAATAAGCAGCTTACAAGTCAGGAGAGTCTGAACTCTTAATCCCTCTGCTACACTGTTTCCATGGAAATTCTTTTTTTTTTTAATATATATTTATGCAACAAGATCTCTTTTTAAAAATTTATAATTTATTTATTTTATTTTATTTTTGGCTGTGTTGGGTCTTAGTTGCGGCACACAGGATCTTCGTTGCGGTGCAAGGGCTTCTCTCTAGTTGCAGCACGCGGGTTCCAGAGCATGTGGGCTCTGTAGTTTGCGGCACACGGGCTCAGTAGTTGCGGTGCATGGGCTTAGTTGCCCCGTGGCATGTGGGATCTTAGTTTCCTGACCAGGGATCGAACCTGCATCCCCTGCATTGGAAGGTGGATTCTTAACCACTGGACCACCAGGGAAGTCCCATCCGTGGAAATTCTTAATGCTAGCTAATACCGTGGACTGAGGTAGCCTTGAAATGGTGTATGATTATGGTGTGAATGTATGTCTGTGTTTTAGTGGATACACACCAAGTACATACTTCCTTTCCCTTTCTGTCTTATGATCTGTGTTTATTCTTTCCTATCTATCCAAATTTATATACAACTCAGAACAAAATATGTTCCCATTTATCTATACTCTAAATATCATAAAAGCTATCAAAATACCATAGAGAATTTACAGTAATAATTTATGATCGTAGTGGGGGGCACTTCAAAGTCTTCATGTGCAGCCCGAGTTCCTGGAGAAATTTAAATTGTGTCAAAGTTGCTTTACTAGTCTGTAAACTTTGTGGTGTTCAGATTTGCTAACCTACTGTGTAATGTTCAGCATAAAGCAACGCACTAGAAAATTCTCACGGGTTGTAGATGGACTTCAATTTTGTGTTTATATTTCTCAGTTGAAGAGATAAAGTGCCAATTCCCACAGGAGCAGGGGTGGGAGCAGCCCCTCTTCTTCCCTTTGGTTTTCTTTTAACACTAGCCACCCCTTAGTATACTTGTATTTAGTTGAGCATTACTATGGCATGTACACAGGTCCAAATGCAGGAACTGGTCCTTTGCGAATTCACAATTGAAATCTGCTCATCTGTAGAAAATACAGTCATTGGTAAAAGTGTCCATTATGTTTTGAATCCGCAAATCTGAAACCAATTTTATTTTTCTTTTTTTTAAAAATTATTTATTTATTTTTGGCTGCATTGGGTCTTCGTTTCTGCGTGCGGGCTTTCTCTAGTTGCGGCGAGCGGGGGCTACTCTTCGTTGCGGTGCGCAGGCTTCTCATTGCGGTGGCTTCTCTTGTTGCGGAGTATGGGCTCTAGGCGTGCGGGCTTCAGTAGTTGTGGCACGTGGGCTCAGTAGTTGTGGCTCGCGGACTCTAGAGCGCAGGCTCAGTAGCTGTGGCGCACGGGCTTAGTTGCTCCGCGGCATGTGGGATCTTCCCGGGCCAGGGATCAAACCCATGTCCCCTGCATTGGCAGGCAGATTCTTAACCGCAGTGCCACCAGGGAAGTCTTAATGTAATTTTCTTAATGTAAAAACGAATCTATTTCATCAACAAATGTACTGCTCTTGTGGGGATGCTGGTAATGGTGGAGGCTGTGCATGTGTAGGGGCAGCAGATCTATGGAAAATCACTGTGCCTTCCTCCCAGTGTTGCTGTGAGCCTAAAACTGCTCTAAAAAAATAAAGTCTTGGGAATTCCCTGGCGGTCCAGTGGTTAGAACACTGTGCTGTCACTGCCGTGGGCCCGGGTTCAATCCCTGGTCAGGGAATTAAGATCCCCCAAGGTGCATGGCATGGCCAAAAAAAAAGGTCTTAAAAAAACCACACAAATCGATTCGGCTAATACTGAGTGGAAAACAATAAAATTCATATGTAATGGAAATTTGCCTTATACTCAGCTATCTAGAATCCGAACACCTGATTATTTTGCAGTTGTCAAGTAAACAGAGGGAAGGGTCTCCTTCCCACCATGGGAGCTGAAGGACAGTCAGTCCTCTCCCTGCCGGCCAGCAGCCAGAGCACAAGCTCAGGTGGAGAAGCTTCTGCCCCCTGGATGCTCCACCTGGGCCAATTGGGAGATGCAGGGATAAACATGGATTTCTTGTAAGTGATGCAGAAATTTACAAGGATTTCTTGTACATGATCAAAGCCCATTGGAGTTCTGGCAGATACCTGGTGGGAGTGACACAGTGGTGTTGTCCCCAGTGGACAGTTCCAGTGGCAAGATCGAAGTTGGACACAGGCTCAGCTCATGTGACAAGTCACATGACCACCTATTTGGACTTGACTTTATACCTGAGAGCACTGAGAGCTGGGCTCAAAAAAAGAGGACATAATTGAAATTGTGTGTGTGTGTACACAGGGGTATATGGTGAGGGAATTGCTAGCCAGTGGCCTTCAGTTGGTACCCAGAACTGCACAGACCTGCCCCACCCTCCCATCTGCTCTGGCTGAGTCCTCGTGGGGAACCTCACGTACCTGCACTTTCCCCAGAGCACAAGATCAGGCAAGGTCTCCTCTTTGCTGCTGGTCCCTGTTGACAGTTGCCGACCTCATCAAAACAAATCAAGTCCTCACTGCCTCCTTCCCCAGTGAACCCTGGAGCTCAGATGTTCATGCCAAGCCTTGTCTGCTGGCCTCCCTGGCTGCTGCAGTCGGGGAGAGAGAGGGGCAGGGATATGAGCTCCAGCCACCATCCCCCTCCAAATCACTGGACTTGGCCCCCTCGGATTAGACAAGGAAGGAGAGAGGAATGCCAAGGCAGAAGATACCTCTAGATACCTCCAAGGCAGACCCTCAAAAGGCAGTAGAGTGGGATGCTCAAGAGGGTGGATTGCAAAGCCCACAATCTCAGCTCCACTGTTTACTGACTGTGAGCTGGGACAAGTTCCTTAAGTCACTATGCCTCAGTTTCCTCATCTGTAACATGGGAATGATCACAGTACCAACTTCATAAGAATTGCTACTCTCATTAAATGTGCCTTCAGCAGTTCCGGAAATGTAGGAAGCACTCACTATATAGACGTTAGCTGTTTTAGGCCTGTGTAGGCTGAAAAGTGACATGTCACGGACAGACTGGACCACGAGAAAGATGGGGCTCTTTTTGGTGAAATGCTGTATCTGCCCACGCTACCAGGCATCCGATGGTGTGATAGGAGTGCTACACATGAAAGCCTGGTGTCACCAGGTGTGTTGCTGGCGGATATGCTGCAACAAGTCCTCCCACCCTCAACTGCCTTGAGTGTACACACTCCTCCCAACAAGAGGTCAAGGCTGTTTCCCCACCCCTTAACTCTGGGCTGGCCTTGGACTTCCTTCAGCCACTAGAATGTGGCCAAAATGACAGTGTGTGCCTTCTGACAGTCGGCCTCAAGTGGCATTGTAGCTTCTGCTCCTGTGTTCTTGGAACCCTCTGCCACCACGTCCAGGAGCTCAGGCTAGGCCCCTGGAGAATGAGAGGCCTCACAGAGGAGGATGGAGGCTCCCAGCTGAGAACCAGCATGAACCAGACAGAAGTGTGAGGCCATCTTGGACCATCCAGCTCCAGTGCAGCCTCTGGAGGCCTGCAGCTGCATGGGTGACCCCAGACCACAGGAGAAGGGAGCTGAGCCCAGCCCCAGTTGTTGATCCATAAAATCATGAACAAATATGTGGTCATTTTTTTAAGCCTTCAGAATTTGGCAGACCTGGAGGACAGCTTCCTGGGGAGCTGGGTTGTTCTTAGGCCCTGTCTTTGGGGTGAAGTTGCTGCTGACATCTGGGGGCCCCAGCAACAGTGGCACTTCCTCCCTCGGTTTCCATAGGGGGCTCATGCTGTGCTGTTTGTTCAGCCTTTGCCCACAAATGTGGAAGCAGTTTTCTTATCACATCTCAGATCCTAGACTCCTGGCCTGCTTGCTGAGGAAATGCTAAGTTCTCAGCAGCCCAAAGAGGACAGCCAGTTTAGGACGATTGCACAACCAGAGAGCAAGCTGAACACCCCAGGTGTCATCACTGAAGTAGAAGGCGGGACGGGCGGGAGGGGAACTTTAACCAAATGGTCATGAGTCCTTTCATGGAGATTCTATTAGAACATTAAGAAAAATGTTCTGGGACCACCTGCCCCCCCCCCAAAAAAACACCTTTATATATTTTTTTGCAATTTATTATTTATTTTTACCATTAAAAAAATTTAAGTACAGTTGATTTACAACGCTGTGTTAGTTTCAGGTGTACAGGACTTTTATTTTTATATTTCTAAATTTTTTATTTATTTATTTTTGGCTGTGTTGGGTCTTCATTGCTGCACGCGGGCTTTCTCTAGGTGCGGTGAGTGGGGGCTACTCTTCATTGCGGTGTGTGCGGCCAGGCCGATTCCTCTTTGCTCACCTTTCCCAGAGACACATGCCGGAAACCCCGATTGCCCAGTATAAGGAGTGACTGGGTCAGGGAGAAGGCAGTAAAGCCGTAGAAGGACGTCCGAGTACCCACATCCTGTTCGTAGCCCTTAATGACAGCTCCACTCAGTCTAGATGGAAAGACAAAATCAGACAGAACACGTGAGTACAGAAGGGGGATGCGTGGAAAGGAAGGAGAGACCGGGAGACAGCACTGATTTACAGAAACTCTCAGGAGAGCCCAGGAACCCTGCCTTCCAGATACAGGCACGGAACACCCTCTCAGATCTCTCAGAAGAGCCCAGCTCTGCAGGAGAGGGGGTGGGAAGGGGCCGGGAAGGGGAGCTCGCCGGAACAATTAGTCATGGCCGTCTATCTCTGGGCCCACTTGGGAGTTGTTCAGGATGCCCCCGTCGCCCACCACGGCACAGGTGACGCACCGGGAGCTCCCGGCAGGGAGGCTGGCCAGGAGCAGCTGCTCCTGGGGCGCGGGGGGGAAGCAGGGCACGACCCTCTGCACCACTGCAACGAGGGGGCTCCATTCAGAGCCCTGGAAGGGCCAGGGATCCAGTGGCATTTCTCCCAGGGCTGGTGGCCCCCAGGGAAGAGGCGGACCAGACACAAAAAGCATGGCCCTCTGCTGGGGCCTAGCACACACCCCGGCCCCCGGGGCCGAGGACTCACAGAAGTTGAGCTCCATGAAGCCGAAAGGCGGAGCGAAGGGCTCCAGGCGACCCCACTTGCTCTGGTCGAAGTGGCTGGAGTCCAGGAAGAGGGTGAGGTTGGGCAGAAAGAGATTCTGGAGCCAGGGTGACTTGGAGGCTTTGATCTTCACTGAGTCAGGGCAGGTCTACATGCAGGACGGGTCAGGCAGGGAGAGGCCCAGGAAGGCCGTGGCCAAGGGCTGGCTGGGCGGGGGTGGCGGGGGGCAGGGGCTGGTTGGGCAGGGTTGGGGGGGCAGGGGCAGAAAGCAGGCCTCAAAGCTGGGAAGGCGTCGGTCTCTGCTACCCCTTTCATCCTATTCCCCAGGGCCTTCTGGCGCCCTCCTCGCCATCGATCGTCCCAGCCTACTGTGGTCAGGAGGGCTCCCAAGGAACCAGTGGTCCTCAGCCCTCAAGGCAAATGTACCTTCCTATGTGTGAGAGGAGTGGGCCAGTCTGTGAACATGCTGTGGGTCCAAGGGCTGTGCGTGGTTGCAGTGATGTGTGTGAACATCCATGCTCTAAAGGCTCCCTTCCAGCGCTGTGGGCCCCGGCTGTTTCTCTAAGGGCCGTAGAATTATCTATGCAGGGAGAACAGGGCTGGCCTGGGTGTTCTTGTCCCTTAGTCCCTGCTGGTTCCTGGCCCTTCCCCTGCTGCAGGACGGGATTCCAGTGCAGGTCACACTCTTTCACTGGGATTGATGACGCTCTGGGCTCCTAGGGGCCCAGGACAGGGCCTTCTCGCTCACAGCCTGGGACCTGCCTTCCCTGCCCTGCTTCTGGCCATTATAACAAGGAAGGATGGGATGAGAGCAGTGCTGGGGGAGAGCATGGGTGGGCCGAGGCAGAGCTTAGGATGGGAGTCTGGGAGGGAAGGGAGAGGTGGGGCCTCGGTGGGGGGGCAGGGGGGGGCGGCAGGAAAAACTCCCCGTCTGGAGGCCGCTCACCTCCAGGCTGTATTTTCCTCAAAATCCCAGTGCGGCTCAGACTTGAAGTTGGCGGCCCGCAACCTCTGGCCTCTCTGGGTGGTGGGGCTCTGGAGAGGGGCTGAGGACGCGGTGGCCTGGGCTCTGTCCTTGGGTGGACAGCCTCTCTGGTGGTTCCTCTGACTCCCCTTCCCGTCGGCCCCGCTCCCGCAGGGGTCTGCACCCCAGCCTGATTTTCTGGAAGGGGCGTCCTTGCTGTGGCGGCCACGTTGCCCTGCAGCTTCGTGGGCACCATCCTTGGGGCCGTCGGCCTCGCACTCTGGTCCCCTGACCCTTTGGCCGTCCTCAGGTCCTGACTGTTCAGCGACGGCGCCTCCGTCCAGCCAGAGGCCACCCCCTCGACTTGAGCTCTCGGAGGCAGCGTGTTCCCCATGGCGTCCTTGCTCACCTGTGTCTCTGTTGCTGCCATCCTGGCTGTGCTGGGTGCTCTGCCTGGCTCCTTCAGCACTGGCCTTGCCAGCCTCCGCTCCTCTGCCCTCTCCAACTGTGTTGGCTGTGGCCTCGGGGGCTGTGTCCCGCATGCTGGTCCCCTACACTGACTCCATGTGGGCGGTCGTCCTGCTTCCAGTAGTGGGTGCCTGGGATGTAGCCTTTTGCAGTAACTCTGGAGACCTTTCCTTAATGTTCTCTGGATGCTGATTCCTAGAGACAGAGATGACTTTGGATGAAGGCTGAAGTCTGTAGGGACTTGAGAAGCATATCTAGTATCTATCTTTGTGTCTCAAGTGGACATCAGACCAGTCTCCAGGAGACACGAGGGAAGGGCCATCACCATCCACTACCCAAAACTAAGCTGCACTTGTTGGCAATGGGTCTGGAAACTTACTCTGACCAATAAAGAACCCTTAGCGGTGGCATGGAGTTTGGGGAGCTGGAACTGGTTGCCGAGGGCAGAAATGAACTGCTCACCCCCAGCTCTCCATGTTTGCACCTTTATGGCTCCCAGCGTCTGCTACATTCCCAATTGTGAATCTAAGAATGAGTTTGTGTGAACCTAGTCCTGTCACCTCATATCTGTATGATTCAGTGGACCTTTTTTTTAAAAAATAAATTTATTTATTTTATTATTTATTTATTATTTTTGGCTGTGTTGGGTCTTTGTTGCTGCACGCGGGCTTTCCCTAGCTGCGGCGAACGAGGGCTACTCTTCGTTGCGGTGCGCGGGCTTCTCATTGCGGTGGATTCTCTCGTTGTGGAGCACGGGCTCTAGGCACGTGGGCTTCAGTAGTTGTGGCTCGCGGGCTCTAGAGCGCAGGCTCAGTAGTTGTGGTGCACGGGCTTAGTTGCTCCGTGGCATGTGGGATCTTTCCGGACAAGGTCTTGAACCCGTGTCTCCTGCATTGGGGGGCGGATTCTAAACCACTGCGCGACCAGGGAAGCCCCAGTGGACCTTTTTTTAAAAAAAAATAAAGCATAGGTAACAAAGATAACTTTGTCCACAGGGAAAAGGGAAAGACGCATTCCTGTTAAGACCATAGCTGTCAACCTTGATTTTTGAAAGATTGATGCCTACCAGGGCCCGGTGGGGCTCCCAGGCATGGAGGCCTTTTTGTCCCCCATTTCTTGTAGGCAAGACTCCAGCCTCCATGACCTTAGCTGAAAGGGCAGATTCGAACTGTTGCTAATCAAGGGAGGAGCAGCCAGGAAAGCACCTGAGGTGAGATTAAAGGGACAGAGAAGCTCATCAAGATTAGGAGAAAGACGACCACCTGAGGCCCTGTACACACCCTCATCTTGTCAGCAACCCCACCCTTTTGAAGCTCTTGCCTTGATCCTTACTGCACGCCCCTGACCACAGGCCTGACTATAAGACCTCTCCCTGTTCCCCAGGGAGGGGGGCACAGTTCTTGAGGCACTAGGCTACTGTGGCCCCCTTTGCCTGGCAAAGTAATAAAGCTCTCCTTTTCTACTTCACCCAAAACTCTGTCTCCGTGATTTGATTCGGCACCGGTGTACAGAGAAGCTGAGCTTTCGCATCAAGATCTGTCTTAAAGATGTGCTTTGAATCCTATCATGGGTCCATCCCTGCTTAAAAGCAAACTGTTGGAATTCCCTAGCGGTCCAGTGGTTAGGACTCGGCGCTTGCACTGCTGCGGCCAGAGTTCAGTCCCTGGTTGGGGAACTAAGATCCTGTAAGCCGTGCGGCGTGGCCAAAGGAAAAAAAAAAAAAAAAAAAAAAGCAAACTGTTGATTGTTGGAAAAATATACATACTTGGCAAATATTTGTCGAGAGGCCACCATATTTGCCACATCTCATGTTAGATGCTGGAGATGACGGATGAAAGGCGTGTTTCCCAGCCACAGGAGAGAGGAAGTCTAGTGAACAGACAGCCGTGTCATTACAATATGAAACACGTATTGTGCTGTGGAACGTTTGAGCATGGTAGGAACGTGAAGGAAGGAGCTCTGTCTGGGCACCGTGGAAGCAAGGACTTCCATAATTTAGGACTTATTTAGGCCAGCTTCCTTGTTCGTCCTTTTCTCACCACATGAGTGCCTTGCCCTGAGCATTCATCCAAGCCCTACCTGTGTCCCAGACTCCATCTTCTCTTTGAACCTCTCAACCCACAAAAACTCCTTTCCTCCAGGGACCTCTGCTGTTATGGCGTCCATGTAGTTATATAAACAGTTTCTTGAGAAATCTCCATATGCGGCCCTTTTCCTAGCCCTTAAAATCTTGGGCAGATTCAGTAACTTTACAGTCACTGTTGGAGTCAGGACAATCCTAAATGCGTATTCATCAGAGAACAGAGCTTCAAATTACATGAAACAAGAACTGATGGAACTGAAGGGAGAAATGGACAAATTCAAACCTGCTTTGGAAATAAGTCAGGCCTTTTCTTCTAAAGCTAAACATACACCTTCCTTATGACACACCAATTCCACCTCTAGATATTGACCCAAGAGTAATAAAAATATGTGCACAAAAAGATTTGTACAACAGTGTCCACAGCAGATTTGCTTATAATTCATAATAGCCAGAAACTGGAAACAACCCAAATGTCCATCAATAAGAGAATGGATACACAATGTGTGGTATATTCATACAATGAAGTGATTTATAAACTTTAGAGGATCCTCAGATTCACCAGTGGCCTGAGACATGCAAATTAAAAAGAGAAACACGCTTTTACCTATCATATGATAAAACGTATAAACATTCACAAGATCCAGTGTTGCTACAGAGGTTGGAGAGAGTTAACTCACACACCTGTCGGTGTAGCCTTTTCTGAGGATGACTTGATGGTATCCAGTGACATTTAATGTGAACATAATCCATTATCTTGGCAATTCCACTTCTAGAAATCTACCTACAGGAATACTTACATAAGCACCCAAAGGTATGTGAAAAACCCAAGTGCCCATCAATAGGGGCTGGTTAAATAAACTATATCCATTCTATAGAATGCTATGCAGCCATGAAAAGGAAGGGAGTAGATCTATAGGTGCCAACATGGCACCAACGATATAGTGTCGATTTAAAAAGTCAACCTGTGGAACAATGTGTATAGTGTGATACCTATCTGTCGGTCCATCCATCCATCCATCATCCATCCGTCCATCCAACCATCCAACAATCTACCTGTCTGTCTGTCTATCTATCTATCTACCTACCTACCTATCATCTACCTATCTACCTATCTATTTCCCCATCTGTTGTAATGGCTTGTCTAACATAAGGTAAAGAGCACAGATTATGGAACCAAAATGCCTGGGTTTGAGTCGGCTACCAGCCGAGTGAACTTGAGTCATTCATTTAAGCTCTCTGAGTCTCAGCGTACTCATATACTCGTAAGCATAGTGCCTGACATACAGTGAATGCTAAAGAAGTGTTAGCTACAATAATATAGTAATTATTTGTACACCAAAGCATTAAGGGTAGAGATGGGGGGTATAATGGAGAGACCTTTATTTCTTGCTTCACCTTTCTGTATTTTTTAAAACTTCATGAGAGCATTTTTTTTTTTTAAGAAGATGTTGGGGGTAGGAGGTTATTAATTAATTAATTAATTTTTGCTGTGTTGGGTCTTCGTTTCTGTACGAGGGCTTTCTCTAGTTGTGGCAAGAGGGGGCCACTCTTCATCGCGGTGCACGGGCCTCTCACTATCGCAGCCTCTCTTGTTGTGGAGCACAGGCTCCAGACGCGCAGGCTCAGTAGTTGTGGCTCATGGGCCTAGTTGCTCCGCGGCATGTGGGATCCTCCCAGACCAGGGCTCGAACCCGTGTCCCCTGCATTAGCAGGCAGATGTGAGAGCATGTTTTACTTTCAAATTCTAAGAATAGTGAAACAAAATCATTCAAAATACATTGAATCTGGAAAGAAAGGGATCTCTCACTGCTGGAGATGTGTTTATAAGAAAACTGGTCTAGAGGGTCCTTTTGAAGAATTAGCTTGGGACCCAGAATTTCAGCCACCTCCCGAAGTGAGCGATCTCCCATTTTACTGACAAACGTCTCAGGGATTGTATGATTTAGAAATTAATGGAATTCACAGGATAAATCTTTTGCTTTAGGACACAGAGAATGGCATGTCAGAACTAACCCCAAAGCTGGGGTTATTACTCACAGTCCCAGAGGGGAAAATAGTCTTATTTTCTACTTATGCCTTCAGGAGTCCAGGCCAATAGTTCTCTAACTTCTGCTTCTACCTCCTCCATGTACAAGCTCCATGGCACTCTGTTTCCCTGTTACACCACCTCCACATCCCCCAAGTCTCCCCTTTGAGCTTCCTTGCCCGTGGTTCTGCCAACCTTCCTGATCGCTGACACCACTGTAAACACAGAGGTGTCTCAGATTTCCCCAGTCGTCCCTGGGCTGTAATTTTTCAATTTCTTCTAATAAATCACGGGGAAATTGGAAAGGGTCAGAATCTTACCTGGTAGGCGTTGTATTAGGTTCCTTAATAAAGGAGGGCAGGGCGAAGGGAAGAAGGTAAGCACAGCCCAAAGCAAGAGCCATTGGACAGCTTGGCCCAGGGCCTCATGATGGTGGGCGGGGCCATGCAGGGAACTTCTGGATGTCCTGGGGCTTTGATGTAGACAGCAAATAGTTTAACTGCTCGGATCTCCCGGCTGGGCTGTGCACACCCTTTTGTCTTAACAAGCCACGCTGGTAGATGCAGAGTCTATCAGAGTCTGTCAGGGAAAGGAGCCGCCTTCCCTGCATTATGAAGTCTTATAGGCTCGCATGGCTTGAAGGAAGAGAAACTACTTCTGTTCAGACAAGTTCACCTTCTTTTTCTTTGTCTCTGAAGCCGATTTCTAAATGTAGAACTTAATGAGAAACACACACACATTACATGGAACCTCACTTTTAACAGGTTCCAAACCCTCGAGGACCCCGGACAAGTGCGTGGGCTGGAAGGGCCTTGCACAGACTCCATACTCAACATGAGTTTTAAAAGAAAAATACAGGGAACCCATTCAGGGTTGAGACCCCCGAGCAATCTTTCCCTGAAAGACCAGTGTGCAGCCATGGATGGGAGCTCTGAGAATATCTCATTTCCCGAGTATTTAGAAAAGTAGCTCTCAATCTTGGGTGCCCATTAGAATCACCCAAAGCTTTAAAACGTTCTGTTGCCCAGGCTGCACCTCAACCAATCAAACCAGAATCTCTGAGGATGGGTATTTTCCACGCATGGGTGTTTTTTAAGTTCCCCGGGTGATTCTGATGTGTGGCCACGTTGAGAAGCACTGATGTATAGCCATTCTGTTCAGCCTTCCCTGCCTCTCATCTGAAGACGTGCACCGTGAGATGCCTCACGTGCACGAATGCAACCCTCACAGCCACCCCAGGAGCTGAGCATTATTATCAGCCTCATTTTACAATTGAGGAAATCGCCTCTGGGCTCAGGCAGCTTGCCCAAGATCACGGCGTGAGCCACTGGCTTAGGAACCAGATCCACTTGGCCCACAGTCTGTATTCTTACTCATTGCACAGCAGCACCTCTGTGCCTTGATAAGAAAAACAAAACACAACACAGAACACTTGGGGCACATGCACAACTCAGAGAAATAATATCAAGATCAGTTGTAGAAAACTTAGAACATCCAGGGATGCAGCCCTTCCTAAAGTACTGTGGATTTTCAATGTTTAAAATAACTGCTGACAGTATGGTTGAACCACGCAGGTGTCTTCAAGCAGTTGAAGTGGGAAAGGTGCAGCTTGGAACAGCAGGGCTTTGATGGACTTGGGACTTGGGTTTCCTGCTCACACATGGCAGTGTGCATCCCTCTGGACACATAGCTTCCAGTTCTGTACCCAAAGTTCTTGGCTTCCACCCAGGGGATGTGCCAATAAATGTTTAAACCACCTTCCCCAGGGAGGATGAAAAAGGTATGAACATGATACTGTAACTCGTGGCACTATTCCAGGGGATGGGCTGGAAAGAAAGAAAACTCTCTTAGTACTGATTCAGTCTCTGTCTCTCTCTCTCTGCACACCTAACCTGTAAGTGCTCAAACACTGACTCCATAGTAAACATTTTCTGAATAGACCCCTGTCCAGTCCTAACTCTTTGCCTTAATTGACCCTTTGCCCTCAGTTTGCCTGCGTACTTGGCACACACAATTCCCCGACACCCTGGTGCCTGTTTGCGATGCCAGGCAAAGGAAGTGCTCCGTGGGAAGGGACTTTCTTACCCACAGCATGGGTTTGCCTAAACAGAGTGTCTCTTTCACCTCACCCGTGTTTTGCAGAAGGCACTGGCCATCACTCTTCTTTCTGGCTTCCACAGAGCATGGAGATCTAGTTGAGCTCCTGAGCGCCAGCTGAGCTCCTGTACACAGCCTTCCTCTCACCACCTCAGGGGTAGGTTGAACTTGGAGTTCTTGAAACCAGCTGGTAGGGGCGGGTTCATTCAGAATTCTCGCTTCCTGGTTCTCAGGTTCCAGCCCAACGTGCTGCTGTGTGTGCCTGGGTTGGATGTGAGATCCAGAGAAGTATGAGTTTTCGCGCAAACTGACCTGACGACAGTTTTGTAAATATCATCACGATGTTCGTGTTCAGTAAGGTTTATTTTTTCTCTCCTTTTTAAGGGAAGACTTTTGACTTTAATCTTCTTTAAGGACTTCCCTGGCGGTCCAGTGATTAAGACTCTGCGCTTCCAATGCAGAGAGTGTGGGTTCGATCCCTGGTCGGGGAACTAAGATCCCGCATGCTTATAATTAAAACAGGCTTATAATATTCTTTATACACCAGCCCATAGGATGTGTGAGACCTTACCTGCAGATATGACTTGTTAACAGATTATTTTCAGCAGCAGGTAAAATCATGACTCATACAGATATGAAACATGAAAATGTGTTACAGATTTTATTCCACTCATGAGAGAACCAGGCAGATGTAATAACTGATTCAAAACAGAAGTACAGAAGCACACACTAATATAGAGCAAGGACTGTGAAAATGAATTAGATGGGAGCAAAACTGGTTTTTCCACAGGGGGGAGGGAAATCACAGCCAGGGCATAATTTGAATGCTCATAAGCAACCTACAATGTACAGAGTTGTAAAGTTGCTCACAGATGATGGAAAGCTAGGGACTTCCATGGCAATCCAGTGGTTAAGACTTTGCCTTCCAGGGCAGGGGGTGCGGGTTCGATCCCTGGTTGGGGAGCTAAGATCCCACATGCCTTGTGGCCAAAACATAAAACAGAAGCAATATTGTAACAAATTCAATAAAAACTTAAAAAAAAAAAAAAAAGATGACAGAAAGCTAAAATCAGCTAACCTGGAGGGATGTCCTCTAGATAAGGCACATTTTTCCACGAAGCACTATAGTTTTCAAAAGAGAGTGAGCAGGGACTTCCCTGGTGGCGCAGTGGTTAAGAATCCGCCAGCCAATGCAGGGGACACAGGTTCCATCTCTGGTCTGGGAAGATCCCACGTGCTCTGCAACAAGAGAAGCCACCGCAGTGAGAAGCCCGTGCACCGCAACGAAGGGTAGCCCCTGCTTGCCACAACTAGAGAAAGCCCGCGCACAGTAGCAAAGACCCAACGCAGCCAAAAACAAGTAATTAAATTAATTTATGTAAAAAAAAAACCCACAGCATACCCATCCACAAGCACTAGAATGTTGTTTTTTAAAATAAATTTATTTATTTATTCTTGGCTGTGTTGGGTCTTCGTTGCTGCACGCAGTCTTTCTCTAGTTGTGATGAGCCGGGGCTACTCTTTGTTGTGGTGCTCAGGCTTCTCACTGCAGTGGCTTCTCTTGTTGTGAAGCACAGGCTCTAGGTGCGTGGGCTTCAGTAGTTGTGGCATGCAGGCTCAGTAATTGTGGCTTGTGGGCTCTAGAGCGCAGGCTCAGTAGTTGTGGCACACAGGCTTAGCTGTGCTGCGTCATGTGGGATCTTCCTGACTAGGGCCCGAACCTGTGTCCCCTGCATTGGCAGGCGGATTCTTAACCACTGCACCACCAGGGAAGTCCCCTCCATTTTTTTTGAAGAGAAGTCAGGTGTTAATCTTATTGTTAACACATAACAGATTAATTGTTTTTATCTTGATGTTTTCAAGATTTTCTCTATCTTTGGCTTTTAACATTTTGACTATGATGAGTCTGGGTGTGGATCTTTTTGCATTTATTCTAGGTGAACTTTTCTGAGCGTTTTGGATGTGTGGATTGGTGTTTTTTCATCAAATCTGGGAAGTTTTCAAGTGTTATTTCTTTGAATATTTTTTTCTCTCTGCTCCTTCCCATCATGCACATTTCTCTGAGGCTCTGTTCATTTTTTCTCATTATGTGTTCTTAGTGTTCTTCAGATTGCATAATCTCTGTTGATCTATCTTCATGGTGACTGATTTCTTTTTCAACTCAAGTCTATTATTGAGCCTCTCCAGTGAATTTTCTGTTTTGATTATTATACTTTTCAACTCCAGAATTTTCATTTTTTAAAAACAATTTCCGTCTCTTTATTAACATTCTGTACTTCATGAGTCCTCGTTATCATACCTCCTTTACTTCTTAAACATAGTTTCCCTTGGGTTTTTTTTTTTTTTTGCCGTACGCGGGCCTCTCACTGTTGTGGCCTCTCCCATTGCAGAGCACAGGCTCTGGACGCACAGGCTCAGTGGCCATGGCTCACGGGCCCAGCCACTCCGCGGCATGTGGGATCTTCCCGGACCGGGGCACGAACCCGTGTCCCCTGCATCGGCAGGCGGACTCTCAACCACTGCGCCACCAGGGAAGCCCCTGGACACTGGTTTATTTGTTTAATTCTTAACTAATTCTGTGAAGTCAGCTTCCCGGTTTGTGTGTAGAGTATGCATCTCCTGATGTCTCTGCTCAGACTTTTCTTTTTCTTAAAAAATTAAAAAAAAAATCTTTTAACCTGATTTCCTACAGATCACCCCAGGTCAGCATAGCCACTTATTGGTCAAAAGTTGTGCTTAAGCCCCCTTAACCAGTTATATTTTTATTCCTCAACTATTGGATGTAGGTGTGTAGCTAGGAGACAGCTTTCACAGTTTGGGAGTTCACAGTTTTGCCCCATGTCCATCCCCTCTGAGGGGGTGCAGCCTTGGGCATCTGCACAGTCTTCCAGACCACCGAGGATGAGTGTGGTTTTATCTGGGTGCGAATCTCAGGAGTCACCCTGGGGCACAGCAGCTTACTGTTCCGCCGGCATTTGGTCAGAATTTGTGCGTCAGTCCCTTGAGCCACTAGGGCTCCTGCTCTTTGCTGATGGATCTGTGTGGTTCAGAGAGTGCTCTCAAATCTGCTCTGCATCCTGCTCTGACTGCTCCTGCATGGGTGCAGCCTAGCACACGCACCCACCTTCTGGACGCCCCAGGGGTGAGTGGGATCCTGGGAAGACTCTTCTTGGCTGCCTCTTTCCCTGGTTCTCTCTGTTAAACTCCTGGCTGGTCTGCGACTGTGCTGGTTTCTACTACTGTCATGGGGCTACCACCCCTTTTAATTGTTTCCCCCAAATGTGCTTATGTCTGAAGAGCCCACAGATCTTCACAGCATCCAGGCGCTGTCACCTTGGATTTTGAAGACATAGGGCAAAGGATGTAGGGAAGCCTCTCTGGGGCCTGACCAGTGTTAGTCATAAAAGTGTATGTTGGGGACTTCCCTGGTGGTCCAGGGGTTAAGAACTCGCCTTCCAACACAGGGGATGCGGGTTCAATCCTTGGTCAGGGAACTAAGATCCCACATGCCGCAGGACATCTAAGCCCACGCACCACAACTACTGAGCACACGAGCTACAGCTAGAGAGCCCGCATGCCACAACTAGAGAGAGAAGCCCGTGTGCTGCAATGAAAGATCCCACGTGCCACAACTACGGCCCGATGCGGCCAAAAATAAATAAATAAATAAATACATAAAATAAAAAACAAACTCATTGTTTAAAAAAAAAAGTGTATGTTGATGGTTATGGGTCGTGGTCGTGCTGTGGCAGCTATGAGCACCAGATCCAAGGGACATAGGTGCTCGTTGGTCTTTAAGTTTGTACTTGTATGTTGGTGATAGGGGGCCTTCTAAAGTGCAGGGTCCAGGGAAGGGGCTCTTGTCTGTGTCTCAAGGTGATATTATTCTATACTCTCTTTGGGCCAAACTTTCCTTTTTTTCTAGCTAGAACGCCTCTGGTTTTTCTTTGTAACAGGCTCAACTGACATATCCATTTTTTAGAGGTTTCTCACAGGAACACAAAGGCAAAAATAATATCGTTTGGTAAAAAAGGAAAAAAAATAGAACTTTAATTCATGGATCTTTGTTGTTTAATGAAGGAGCCGGTGACTAAGGGTGCCCTAGGCAAGGATTCAATATTAAGTTGGCTTTCTAGCCTTTCTCCCACACAGAATGTTCTATTTCCCGGTTGGTCACACTCAGCGAGTGAGCTCATCTTGGACACTGAATCTGGATCAGATGGCCTGTTGCGAGCCCTCTTGTCTTCTGGAAGGGCCAGGCAGACCCTGATAGACTTGTATGATGACACTTCTTCGGTCTCTGGACACAACTACGGTATTTCTTATTCTCTTAAGTCTCCAGTATCAACAATAGAACCCTAGCTCATTTTCTAAGATCACAGCTTACCGTTCCTCAGGACCTGGGAGGTCATCTACCATCCCACTGCCTCTCCTTTTGGAGGAATTACTGTCTGAGGGAAAGGTAGATGTACACCTTGGCCCACCGTCATGGTAACAAGTGCCATCTAAAAGCAACATGACACAAGATCAAAGTTTTTGCTGGTGAATTAATTTACTTTACATTTATTGAGAAATTACTATATGCTGGACTCCTGGGGTGGGAACTGTAAACTGGTGTGTGACCGTGTGTCAGAAGACACGGGAGTCCACTGGAGGCACACAGGAGAGGGGGGTCTAACCAGCATGAGTGCAGAAATGTTCCCCATGCCTTGTTCCCGTCATGGCCAGCGAGACCCACAGAATAACATGGGACACAGACCCACAAAAGGCAGCACCAGGAAGGCTGAGGATGAGAATCAAGCAGAAAAACCCTACCCTGGCCACGTCTAGCACAGATTTCCACCAGTACCCAGAGAGGAAGGGTTGAAAATTAATGGCCAAATTGCAGGACACCTGCAATGTTAAAAATTGTTGTGTTGAAGGTGCCTTGTGGAGAGGTTTTCAGGGTTGGCAGGAGACTTTTTTTTTATTTTGGCCGTACTGTGTGGCTTGTAGGATCTTAGTTCCCCGACCAGGGATCGAACCCGGGCCCCCTGCATTGGGAGCACGGAGTCTTAACCACTGGACCACCAGGGAATTCCCAGGAGACTTATTTTTAACAGTATTTCCTCTACATCAAGCACCTTCGATGCGGCAGGTACAGTGATGAGCAACACAGACCAAGTCCTGACCTCATGCAGGTTAACCTCCTACAGCAGAGACTAGAGTCAATGAGCAGATAGGGATCAGTGCTGTGAGGAAAAGTGAAGGGCGTCGAGAGCTGTGATCAGGGACAGGCTGTCTGAGGAATGACCAGGTAAAAGAAGGAAGCAAGTCACGAGAAATCTATGGGCAGAAACTGGGCTGAGCCAGAAGAACAAAAATACAGGGTCCTGAGTCAGAAGCACGCTCTGCGCTTTTTAAGATGCATAGCAAGGCCAGGGTGGCTGGAGCTGAGTACAAAGGGAAGGAGGGGGAAGGGCAGCCGAAAACAAAATCTCCTCCCGACACAGAAAATCTCTCCACAAAGGCAGAAGAGAAAGAAAACAATTTCATTGTTGAATAAGCATTAAACCAGAATTTGACGTGCATCATAGGCAGTCCACTAAGAGGGGGCAAAGACAGGAAGACATCCCGCCCTTTTCTAGAACCAAGCGGTTATCGCAAACACATTCGCGAGAGAAACAGTGACTGGTCCTCAAGTAAGAGGGCTAAGCAGCCTTCTGTGTCACAGCACTCTTCCTAACTTCCCTTGGTGGCTGGGGAGGCCATCTGTGTTCCCTAATTGGCTTTATCCAAAGGGAAATAGGCGTAGGCTCCTGAGCTCCCGGAGAAGCTGGGAGGTGGGGTGCTCCCGTCCTTGATGGTGGCATTTCAAAGGGAGGCTTCCCAAGTCCTTGAGAAAGACATTCCCAGATCTGGAGAGAGGATTCTTTAGCTTTAAACAGATTCACATACATTTCAAAGAGACAGGGAAAGAACGTTCAGGTTTTCTAAAGTAAATGCTCTAAGAAAAGGAAGGGGGAAGGACATCTCTTCCCTTACTTTCAACAGGAGAATTAAGCCTCTTATTCTTTCCTTGTATTTGCCCTTACCCTAGAAAACCAGGGTATGCGCTTTATTCTAATTGTGGTGAGAAGCCACAGGAGGTCTTGAGCTGGAGAGAGTTCTAAAGGTGCAGTGGGGTTGCTGGGTGGAGACTCAGCCCCCAGGTTTGGCCAGGGGGATGATGATGGCGGCTCCAGGAAGCTGAGGATGATTGAAGGAAGTTGAGGAAGTTGAATTCCTTCAGGTTTGTGCCATATAACCCGAGGGTCTGCTAAACACAGCACTTGTGGTGATAAGCATGTGTGTTTGTTTTCCTTGTTTGGCTGGAGCCCCCAACTGCTGTACGATGAGTGTCACGTGGTCATTAGAGAACACGTCCGTCCTTCTTCCACGGTTCTGATTTTTTCTCCAGGACAACCTCTCTCACACATCTCAAACTTCTCGTAAAAGGTGGAAGTGGGGAGTTCCCTGGCGGTCCAGTGGTTAAGACTCTGTGCTTTCACTGCTGAGGGCCTGGGTTCAATCCCTGGTCAGGGAACTAAGATCCTGCAAGCTGAGTGGCATGGCCAAAAGGAAAAAAAAAAAGGTGGAAGTGAAGTAAATCTTTGGGAAACAAATTCTGAGGAGCTATTTTTTCGATGTCAAAAAATTCACAAGCTCAGGGCCAGCAGAATAAGGAAATGCTAATAGGACTGTTGCGCAGCAAAGTCAAGCCAAGGCCGACTGTAACACCTGCTGCTGGCGACCAGGGGGCGGGGCTTTGACTGTGCCCAGCGCCTGACAAGCAGGCAAACGGGTAGAGAGGACACTACCCAGATCAGAGGTGTTTTTTTCCAGTTTCCCACCTGGGTCCTTTGTGCTGCATCGTCCTTTACATAACCGCTTCCCAGTAGAATACTCCATTTAAACAGCTCTCTGCAAAGAAGCAAACTAATTACATACAGTTTCTTTCATGCTTGTGGCATTGACTCACACATAGAATTAAAATTGACAGCACTCCCTTCCAGGCCAGGAGCTCATTCTTACCAGTTGAGATCCACCTGCTCCCGGAATTCAAGCTCCACTTGGATGTATCATTTGCTCTTGCTTGTTTTTGGCCATTTGGTAGGAGTGTTGGTGTTTATTTTAGAGCACTGCCCCTATCTCTGAGCAGTAGGCTGTTCAGAAACAAGAAGTTAATGGAATCTTTTCTCCTCATCTAAAGGAAGATTTATTGTGTTTTGTTTTTAAGTTTTAGCCTGGCTTCGGTTCTCAGAAATGCACATTTAATTACACATCGTATGTGGGTGCTTTACAATGTAGACCTTTATCACCTAATTGCACAGTTGCCACCAATAAAGGCAACTGTCGGTCAAGTCATACAATAAGAATGACCTTCAGGTGTCTTTGGAAATGAAAGTCCTTGGATTCTTGGGCTGTCCTCCCCCGCTTCTCAGGTTGGGAAAGCTGTTTTTCTGCAGCTCATGGCTCTAACAGGGCATCAGCAGTTTCGACCGGAAGCAGGCTTCTTCTGCGGTGCAGTTCATCCCCCTTCCCTTCTTCCTCATCACACCCTGCCACTATGTAGCCGTATAACTTTGGACAAATCACTCGTTATTGGTTATGAAACCACACAACTCAGATAGGGACTTGAACCTACTGTCTTTTTTTTTTAAAATAAATTTATTTATTTATTTTTTATTTATTTACTTTTGGCTGCATTGGGTCTTCGTTGCTGCATGTGAGCTTTTCTCTAGCTGTGGAGAGCAGGGGCTACCTACTCGCGCGCAGCAATGAAGACCCAACAATGAAGACCCAACGCAGCCAAAAATAAATTTATTAAAAAAAAATTTCCCCAAACATCAGCAGTATACTTTTCAACCTCAGCGCAGATTTCTTTTCTTTTATAATTCAAAACTCTGCTGTTCATTTGTCAAATATATTAACAATATCTAGTTAATTTCTCAAGCTTAATTACTGGTGTCACCCTTCAGATACAGATTCATTTTCTTATAAATTTTTTTTCCAATGGACTTATTTTCAAGTAAGGATCCAATAAGTATCTTGAGTTTCTGGAATATTGGGCAGATATCTGGATGCCTATGTTAAGACAAGAAGTGATCCGAGTTCAGATTCCATCCGGGCTGAGATGTGCATAAGTCACACTTCTTCACTGGCCTCCATTTCAGTGCTCTTGGCAATACCAACTCCGTTTTGATTTTCCTTTCACACAACCCCATGAAGTTGGTAGTTAAAGCCCCCATTTACAGATAAAGAAAATGAATACACAGTAATTTGCCCAAGATCATTCAGCTAGGAAGTAGCACAGCCAGGATTTGAACCCAGGGAGCCTGGGCACCTGCACCACCACACTGGATGGCCCCAGGGCTTAGCTGAACCTTAACGTCATCATCTGGAACATGAACTGGTTGACTAGATGCCTTCTGAGGTCCCAACTAGCTCTGCAAATATCTGTGATGTTCAGTGGCTCACTACTTTTTCTTTTTTCCAGTTCACTTTTTATTCCCATAATCTCCCAATCTCTCAATCGTGTGTGCCCTGTCTTTCTCTCTGTCTCTTTTTTTTTTTATTAACGTATAATTGATTTACAATGTTGTGTTAGTTTCTGCTGTACGGCAAAGTGATTCAGTTATATATATATATACACACACATTCTTTTTCATCTTCTTTTCCATATGGTTTATCACAGGATATTGAATATAGCTCCCTGTGCTCTACAGTAGGACCTTGCTGTTTATCCATCCTATATACAGTGTAATACTTTGCATCTGCTAACCCCAAACTCCCAATCCATCCCTCCTCCACCCCCACGACCCTGCTGGCAACCACAAGTCTGTTCCCTATGTCTGTGAGTCTGTTTCTGTTTTGTAGATAGGTTCATTTGTGTCTTTTTTTTAAGATTCCACATATAAGTGATCATATGGTATTTGTTTTTCATTTCTGACTTTAGTATGATCATCTCTAAGTCCATCCATGTTGCTGCAAATGGCACTATTTTGTTCTTTTTTATTGCTGTGTAGTATTCCATTGTGTATCTATACACCACATCTTCTTTATCCATTCACCTGTTGATGGACATTGAGGTTGTTTCCATGTCTTGGCAGTTGAGTGGCTCACTACTTTTAAGTGTAGAAGAGGAATGTTCCATGTCAGCTCTGTTCATCTCCCAGAACTTTCACCAGCATACAAGTTCAGAAACCACTAAAGGCAGGAGAAACCAAGCAGGACTCATCTTCATGAATAAGCCATTCATACTGTGTCTGAAACAGTCTTGCCCTGTATCATCATTCATGTACTAGATGAAGCTCTTGTATCAGATAGGGCTCCTAAAGCTTCTGGAATCCACTGGTTCTTGGGTTGTTTATGAAACTAAAGCAGGTTAAGTCCCTCTACACCCCAATTAGAATTGACCTCTCTGTCCTCTGCACTCACACGTACCCTACCAAGATTTGCTCAATAACACTTATTACATGTCTTATGTAATCTTTGCATCTATGCAGAGTCCACCCTATCATCAGAGACGAGGAGTAGTAGGTAGAACTAAACCCAGCCAGACCTGGGGCCCTCCCTGTCTTGGACACACAGCAGGTTAAATTAAGGGATCTGTTCCCCCTTAATTCCCACCCCAGCGGTTTCCATTTCCATTTGTTGCTCTCTACGCCAGGGAAGCTAAGAAGTTAGGCCTTGAAAAGAGAGGGAGTGGGAGGTATCACAGGACCAGACCATACCCACCCACAGTCTCCCACATTCTCCCAGCAACCAGGGTCAGCGCCCCAGCTTGTTCGGGGAGAGGAGCTGTCGAAGCTCTGAGTCACGTGTGCAAGTGAAGTTTGAAACAGAGCTGGCCTGAGTCTTAACAGCCTAAAGTGTCTGAGCCTGCCCAAGACATTGCAAGGGACAGGAAAGGCAGTTAGCCTAGAATGGTGGGAAGTGGTGCTTAGAAAATAGAGAACTGAGTTGAGGCTCAATGAAATGGCTGCACTTAGATTCTTGTCTGGACCACAGTTTCTGCCCCCCAGCCTCCCCCCAGCCCACCCCCACCCCCTGCTCCTTTGATGCCCCCAATCTCCCTTCTCTCTGACACTTGCTGTTCTGTCCTGAGACAACCCTGGAGCATTTTCTGCTACCCTTCATTATGGAAAACATATAAGGCAAATGTGCAGGCTCCTTAGCATCCCAAGGGTAGGCAGGTGACCTCTTCTTGTCCCTTTACTTCAGCCTTCCCGTTTCCCTGGGAGCTGTGGCCCCTGGGACAGTGGAATGATAGGAACCCAGGACCCAGGATTGCGTATCACTGAAGAAGATTGTTCTTTTAGATAATTCATAAGAACAAGAGACAGGATTGCTGATAGTAGAACAGCCATATTCCCAATGAGTCAGGAGCCCGTCTAAGCACAATGGGAAGGACTCTGCTAAGAACAGTGGCCTCCAGAGATGCACAGGCGGGCTGGCCGGCCTGGGGCAAATCGACTCCTCTGTGCCACTGTGTGTATTTATGGCTGCAGTTCTGCTTTGCTCAATCACCTAATGTTTATACAGGTGTTCTAACCCTTCCTTGACAGCCTCCTGATGTCCCAGTTCTGCGTTTGCACCTCCAATAAATCAATAATGTTAGATAAGAAAAGACAAGTAAATCTCACAAGTCATAAAATGAAAAAGGAGTAGGAGAACAACTCAGGGATTATATTATACTGGGTGAACCATACCCAAAGCCACGCCAGTGGAGAAGGGCCATACATTCCCCCTGATTTTCCCAGTCAGAAAAACTGGTCCACAAGGGCCAGCCTGAAAATGCTGTTCCCCCAGACGAGGGGTCTGGGGCACAGTTGGGGGGCCAGCCCTGCTTCAGCGGGCACTGCTCACCTACCCATTACCCTCACTCATGCCTCGTCCCCATTAACAGTGTCATCAGAATTCAGTTCCCATCTCTATGTCCCGTTTCCCACTGAAAGAATCCAGGGATCTTTAGAGAAATGGCCTTTAGGATAGGGAATAGGGAAGGTACAGATGAACCTGGGACATCTTGTTATACCAGAAAGCAAGGAAGCTATCAAAGACTAGTCACGTTAGAAGTTCACAGAATCTACTAAATAACTGGTCTGCACTCTTCAAAAATGTCAAGGTTATGAAAGACCAGGAGACTTAGAAGCCATTCCAGACTGGGGGAGACTAAAGAAAAAAGAGATGAAATGCAATACTGAATCCTGGCCTTGATCCTGGAATAGAATTTTTTTTTTAAATAAAAGATTTGTTGGGACAACTGGCAAACCATGAATAAGGTCATAGATTAAATAATAGCATTGTATCAATGTTAATTTTCTGACATCAACCATTGTTCATGATTATTTAAGAGTTATGTCCTTGTTCTTAGGAAATACACACTATTGTATTTGTAGGTAAAGGAGCATTATGTGTGCACTTCACTCTCCAATAGTTAAAAAGTTGTATATATGAAAGAGAAAATGCGTCAGCAAAAGGGGTGAAATGCAAACAATTGGGGAATCTGGATGAAGGGTCTATGAGAGTTCTTTGTCCTATTCTTGTAACTATTCTGTAAGTCAAACATTATTTCAAAATTAAAAAAATTACCAAAGGAAAAAAAGGCTCACAGGAGTTGATGTAAAAAATTTTCTTTCCTATTCAAACTATTTTAGTGAAATCATAGAACTGGTAAAGGAAAGTTCTTTACAGAATTCCAGTAATAAGTGCAGGAGGAATAATAGAATTAGAAAACCACCATCTTAGCAAACCGTAAGGCAATGCTCATCAATGAATGCTAAAACCATGAGGCGGGATCCTGGAGGGATCAGGCTGACACCGCATGACTCCTCTGGCCAATCCTGGCACCACTAAACGTGGCACTGGGACTTCCCTGGTGGCGCAGTGGTTAAGAATCCACCTGCCTGCCAATGCAGGGGACACGGGTTCCATCCCTGGTCCGGGAAGATCCCACATGCCGCGGAGCAACTAAGCCCGGGCGCCACAACTCGTGAGCCTGCGCGCTAGAGCCTGCGAGCCACAACTACTGAGGCTGCACAGGGAATGCACAAGGGTTCCAATTTCTCCAATTCTCACCAACACTTGTTCTTTTGTTTATCTTTCTTTCTTTCTTTTTAAAATATTTATTTATTTATTTTTGGCTGCATCAGGCCTTAGTGCAGGGTCTTTAGTTGCGGTGCGCAGGCCCTTCGTTGCAGCACTCGGGCTTTTCTCTAGTTGCAGCACACAGGCTCAGTAGTTGCAGCACACGGGCTTAGTTGCCGTGTGGCATGTGGGATCTTAGTTCCCCGTCCAAGGATCGAACCCATGTCCCCTGCATTGGAAGGCGGATTCTTAACCACTGGAACACCAGGGAAGTCCCTCATTTCTGTTTTTCTACGGGGTTTTTTTGGATAATAGCCCTCCTTAAGAGGTGGGAGGTGGTAATACCCAATGTTTAAAAATGTCCTTGTGTTTTCATTTTTGCTTCAGTGATATATGTATTTTGTAGAAACAGACAAACTTTATGGTGATTTAAGTTAAAATCCTCTTTGTTCTCCTTCCTAATTCCATTCTTCTCCCTTCTTCCCTATCTGTCATGAATGTGGTTGTAACCAGGCCTTTTTTGGTACTTTTAGTACATGTGTGTGTCTCAGCTTGTGCTCCCCAGAGAGCAGAACCTGAGTCGGGACTTGAGTGCAGGGAGTTTATTTGGGAAGTGTCCCCAGGAAGCAGGAGTGAAGGAGTCGAGTGTGAGATGCTGAGATAGGGAAGGAGGAAAAGCCAGTGAAGGGAGCGTTGTTGAGCTGTTTCCTCTGTGAGCAACCAGGCTCACGCCTGCTGGGGACCAAGCAGGAGGGCCCCAAGGATGGCAGCCTGGGGCATTTATCCAAGATGCCTGCATCCCACTGGTTGACAGCTTCCCTGCACTTCCAGATTGCCCTAAGGGCTGAGTCCAAAGAGAAGAGACTATGGAAGGTGCTTGAGGAGGTGTCTGAACACAACAGAGTTCCTGGGGCAGCCGGCAGGAGCTAACAGAGGGTCCTTGGCCAAGAGGGTCGGTGAAGCCAGCTGCAAGGTTTGGGTGCCAGAAGCATCACTGTCCTCGAGGGACCAGTTCTGGTTCTCCAGGCCTCCTGGTGATCTAAGCTCCAATTTCTTTTAAATATATTCCTCTTCCTCTTGAATCCGCTGGAATTGGTTTCTGTTACTAGGAGGAGCTCTGACTGATACCGCGTGTAAGTGAAAAACAGTAATTCCAACGTTCACAGAGATGATCTCCTTTGCTTGACCCCATCTTTGGTGTCTGATATCTATATTATTTTCAGAAAACGAGGCGATGGGAGTCTCATTCTAGCTTCCCGTTTACTCGGTTGCCTGCTCATCTCCCTGATATGAGACTCCCTGTTCATTTTTAATGTGGTCTCTGTTTGCATTATGGGCTGGGGGGTTGCCAGGTGGGTGGGAGGGAGGAGTCAGAAGCAGAAGGTGGCTCGATAGCATGTCTTCTTGGGGAGGGGAGCTTGGCGCTTTGGGGCTGGTCCAGAGGAGCGTGGGGTGGAGAATCCTGCAGTTTTCTAACAAGCCACCCTGCTGGTGGCCCCAGAGGGACCCTTGCTCCAGGAACCCACCACTCCTGGCTGCGCAGCACCTCTGGAGGGAGCAGTCCTCTGCAGTACACGGCTGTGGTTCTCTTCTCCATCCTAGCCTCTCAAAGTTCCTCAGGGCAGAGGCAGTTTAGCTAAAACCCCTCAGGTCTGCAGCCAGCCTCCTCCAAATCTCAGATTTGAATGCCTCCTGCGACATACTCACCTGTCACATTGGGCTAGTTACTTAGCCTCTCTAGGCTTCAATTTTCTTATCTGTAATATTCAGGTAATAATCATGATGGATGCTTTGACGTGCCACCCAGATTCCCCATCAGGAATGAAGGCTGTTTCCCCCACTGTCAGCCCCTTTGGTGAGCTGCTTCACTGGGGAGAACAGCCAGCATCTTCCCCGGGGAGCAGCTAGCATCCACTGGCCGATGCACAAGGTTGTATTAAGGCCTGGTCCTCACACCCCATAGGCTCTGAAGGGCCATCCCATCTTCAAAATTCCCCACAGGGTCTGCTTCAGTCTCTATTGAGGCTGTGTCGGATCCAACTTCTCCCTCGACCCAGTCCTGCCCCTTCCCTTCCTCCCACGAGTGCTGATCCCAGGAGCACTCCCTAACGAGCCTCTTCTGCGCAGATCTCCACTTCGGAGTTGGTTTCCCGGGGGCCCAAACTGCCACACAGCACTTTTCTCATAAGGACTGTATCATACAGAACATCAAGTTCTCATCACAGAGCCAGGCACAAGCTCACAGTAAACATTAGTTGTGTTGTTACACACCCAAGGCATGTCTTTTTTTCCTCTCATGGTTACAGATTAAAAAAAAAAAATCAAAATATTACTGAGGCGTCCACAATACGTGCTCATGTTGCCGCTTGGACTGGAATGCCACCAAACAGAACCAAGAGCACACCCTGTGTATATCAGAATCAAGAACTCTATATATGTCAGGTTTGTTGACGTATAATTCACACACGCCATCCCTCTATTTGAAGCAGTCAATTCAGTGGTTTTTAGTATATTCACAGAGTTGTGCAAACATCATCATGATCAGTCTTTTTCTGTTTCTCGGGGCTTTTTGGCCACACCATGCGGCATGTGGGATCTTAGTTCCCCAACCGGGGATCGAACCCGCGCCCCCTGCATTGGAAGCACAGAGTCTTAACCACTGGACCGCCAGGGAAGTCCATCATGATCAATTCTGAATGCTTTCATCCCTTCCCCTAAATACCCTGTACCCATTAGCAGTCAATCCTCTTCCCTGCCACCCAACCCCCAGCCCTAGGCAACCACTAATCTACTTTCTGTGTCTATAAATTTCATATAAACGGACATTTCATATAAACGGAATGATACAATATGTGGTCTTTTGTATCTGGCTTTTTTCACTTAGTATAATAGTTTCAGCATTCATCCATGTGGTAGCATGTAACTACTTCATTCCTTTTTATTGCTCAGTAATATTCCATTATATCGATTTACCACATTTTATTTGTCCATTCTTCAGTTGATGGATGTTTGGCTTGTTTCCACCTTTTAGCTCTTATGAGTAATGTTGCCATGAACGTTCATTTGTAAGTTTTTCTGTGGACATGTTTTTTGTTTTTCTTCAGTTTTATTGAGCTATAATTGACATATAACATTGTATAAGTTTAAGGTGTACAATGGATTAATTTAATACACATATATTGCAAAATGATTTCCGCCTCCATCACGTCACATAATCACCATTTCTTTTTGTGGTGAGCACGGGTGTATGTTTTCATTTCACTCAGGTTTATACCTAGAAGTAGAACCGTTGAGTCACATGGCAATTCTTTGTTTAATATTCGGAGGAACTGCCATTGTTTTCCAAAGCAGCTGCACCATTTTACATTCCCATCAAGAGTGTGTGACTATTCCAATTTTCCCACATTCTCACCAACACTTGTTATTGTCTTTTTTATTATGGCCATTCTAGTGATCCTGAAGTGGTGTCTCCATGTTGTTTTTTTTTTGCGGTACTTGGGCCTCTCACTGTTGTGGCCTCTCCCCTTGTGGAGCACAGGCTCTGGACACGCAGGCTCAGCGGCCATGGCTCACGGGTTTAGTTGCTTCGCGGCATGTGGGATCTTCCCAGACCGGGGCACGAACCCGTGTCCCCTGCATCGGCAGGCAGACTCTCAACCACTGCGCCACCAGGGAGGCCCTCCATGTGGTTTTGATTTACATTTCATTTGCCTGCTGAACATCTTTTCATGTGCTTATTGGCCATTTGTATGTCTTCTTTGCAGAAAAGTCTATTAAGATCCTTTGCTCATTTTCTTTTAAATTGGATCATCAGTATTTTTTGAATCTTGTTTGCTTCTTCTGTAGAAGGAGAACGTTATGTCCTTCACAGAGCTGTTGTGAAGATTCATGAGAGAGTGTTGGCAAGGCACACAGTTCTCTGCATTTAGCACTTGCTCCAAAAAGTTAGTGAACCTTCCTCTCACCTAGGCATTTTGCATTACATCATCCAGCATAGAGTTTTTGCTTGAAGACAGACTCAAAAAATGTCTGAAAGGGTAAACGTGCCAATTCACACCACTCAATATTCAAATCTGAATCCTATGTGTTTTGTCCCTTTGCTCCCATTTCCTTCATTAAACCTTTTCTTCCTGGAACAATTTTCTTAATTTCATTCCCCTTGCCAGCTGTCTCCTCTCCTGAAAATCAACTTGCGGTATCATTGAAGCTGATTACAAGGGAACCAAAGACACGCCTAACACAGTTCTGAGGTGAATATGATCAACCTTTGAAGAAGCTAAATAACTGACAACCTGTCAATATAACCTGTCCCCTGCTGGAGCGCTCAACAAAAAGTAATTAAGGTACATAAAGAGATGAGAGAAATGAAATTTACCAAAAAAACCCTGATTGCAGGTGGATGGTTTTTAACAGTTCAGTAACCCCTGATGACCCAACCTACTCTGGGGCATGGCTCTCTTTTTCATTTGTAGAGGACCCAGGCCACCATCAGTCCCAAAGACTCGATGTTGGTGGGAACCCTCTAAGGCTGTGGAGCCTCCAGTGGGCCGGATTTGGGTGTCAGAATGGAAACAATTTGATCACTCAGGCCAGGTGGTGAGTCCAACTTGATCTTCACTTATTCAGCAGCTGTTTTGGCAAACCTTAGCTTAAGCGCCTTGGGCATAACGTGAAAGGGTGAGCACAGGTGGGAAAGTGTGACTCATTTCTCCTTGCACCTTCTTGAAGGTCAGCCCAATGCCAAAGACACCTTGGTGAGAATATATGGGTGCGTGCAGTTGCCTGATCAGAAGGATCTCCTGGATTTTGCCTTGGGCGCGGGGATAACGGGAACGTGAATAACAGGGGGGTTTGGGGGTGTGTTGGATTCGGAGGTGGGACAGTGGTCTGGGAGTCTAGGGCGGGCTTGGGGAGTGCTGGGGGGAAGGTAGTGGTGGTGTGGGCTCCTGGGGTGAAGGGACCGGCTCGAATTCGTCTTCATATCTTGGGTCTAGCTCGGTGCGCGGCTCAGGCTTTGCTGTTTGCCAAGCTGTGGGAACCTGGCCTCGGTAGGGAAGTAAGAGGTGGCCCCAGTCAAGACAGCTCGGGCCCAGTCAAGACAGCCAGGCCGCACCCCGACGCGGCGGGGAACTCGGTTCGAGGAGGGATCTTTTGACTTGAGCCCAGAGGGGCTGGCAGCCGGCAGTGGCTGGGCTCCAAGAAAGCCCTGGGGGCTCGCACCCGGCCGAGAGGCCCGCCCCTAACCAGTCCCCGGCTGCCTCCGCCGCGGAGGATCTAGGCAAGACCGCGTGTGGGCGGGATGAGCCAGCCTGCACTCCTTATTGGACAAAGGCCCTTGTCAATCACTGAGGAAACCTGTCTGAACGCGACCGGACATCCGGAATTCCCACCTCAGAGGGAAGCGGGCTCGGGTGGAGGCGGGGAGCGATGGAAGGATGCGATACCCAATGGCAATCAAGAGTTCCGCCTTCGCGGTAGATTGGCAGATGCTTGAACCACTGAGGCGCCGCTAAGGATATTGGCCGTGGAGAATGATTGGTCCAATCTGCGGGTGCGTGGTTCTTCAGACTATATAAAGTAGGCAATTAACACTTGGTTGAAATCGTACTGCAGACGGAGCTCTACTTTTGTTGGTGTTTTGACTTCCGCTAAGGCTCCTGAATTTGGTGAGCTTTCCCTGGAATTATCTAGGTTCCCTTCTCAACTCAGGATCAGGGCTTGAGGATGACGGGTGCTGTACCCCAAATTATGGCCAGATAATCGGAAATGGGTGCTGTTCGGTGAATTAAACCTGAGATTAAATGTTTGGTGGTCAATAGAAAACAGGAAAAGACAGGAACGGGCACTTTACAGGGGGAAAAAAAATGCAAGGAGCACCTAAACATTTGAATGGTTGTGCAAACTTTTACATAATAAGAAAAATGCAAATTAAAGTTTCATTGAGCTAACATTTTTGACCTATCAAATGGACAAAAATCCAAAATTTGACAAGGCTCTCTGTTAAGGACGATGCAGTGGCCCAGATGGTATCGATTTTTCGTCCTCCCGACACTTAAGGACAAACAAATGTTTCCTCTTGCTTTCAGCTTGCAGGGTAGGCTGTTATGGTCATCTGTTAAGTTCTCACATTGACTCCCGGGAACTTTTAAGAACAAATTCTGAGTCTGCAGGTACATTTTTTCGAAGGTGCTTTGATTTTCCTGACTAGTAGCAATACTGAGATCTGGTGGGACATATGGGTGTCAGTTGGAAATGGGTTTTGTTTTAAGAGGACTCTTCTGGCAACTGGTGTGCCAGTGAAGCAGATGAAGTGACAGAAATCATATAAACAGAAGATGGAGCTTATCTGGAAATGGCATCAGAGCCGCCCAAAAATTGTAGCAAGCCAGCAGTGCTTCCACAAAGCATCAGAGGCCCAGTACCTGGGCAACAGAACCACCACCCAGGAAGAGTGTCACATATTCTGGGCACTCCAGACCCTGGCTTCCAAGTCCCCACCAGGTGACAGGTCCTGTCTACCCAGTACCCATCCCTCCCACCCCTTTCTCACAGATCCCCAGTGAGGTCCAGTGGCCCCCTCCTCTGGATGGCTAAGTGTTCAGGGGATGCCGGCCCCAGCCCCAGGCATCTCAGCCAACCATGGTGGTCCCATCTCCTTGCTAGTGATTGGTGAAGGCATGGACACATGACATTCTGGCCAATTGGGACCCAAAAGGGGAGGGTGCACCTGAATTGGTTCCCTCACTCCTAGGACACAAAGAAGAGATGGCCCTTTTCCTGCTCCTCGATGTGATATCTGAACTCCTGCAGCCATCTTGCAACCATGAGGAGAGCTGGTCTGTGACAAAGCCCACAGTGCAAGGAAGACCAAGTTAAGAGAAATGTAGCTTGGGCCCTGACCCTAATGGACCTACAGGCATTCTGCCTTTGGACTCCTCCCGTGCCCTAATTCTCCTTTTGTTTAAGACAATTGAGTTGGAGTTTTCAGTTCTTTGCAGTTGGAACATCTTAGCTGAACCAAGTATAGAAAAGTTCCTTCAGTTTACTTTTCCCATAGCCATGAGAATTTTGACTCACGTACCCACGAGTCATTTCTGTTTGTTTGGTATAATCAGAGAAGAAGGACTGGAAGAAGGAGGTGAAGAAAGAGATATAAAGTGACTACAGGGCAGTGCAAGCTCTGCTGACATGCATTTAGGGGGCAGGGAGATAAAAAACAACCCAGGGGGGTCCTTGGGACCTAAGCGAGAGAACAAACAATACTTAAATCATAACATTTTTAAAAAGCAGTAACAAAAAAGATAAAAATATTTTTTAAAAAAAGAAAAAAGAACTGACATTTGGATATAACAACAGACACACAGATCAGACCCTCCTGCTATGGACTGTCAGCAAAGAAGCAAAAGCAGTTACAGTGATGCGGGGGAGGCTTGGGAAAAACCCTAACAAGCAAGAGAGGATAAAAGAAGGTTCACTGTGATCCCGTGATAATTATTAAATTGTGGTACGTAAAACGCCACTGCTTCTTTTAATTTCGTGTTTAGTTTTATTTCAGCAAATAAAAAATATTCTCAAGAACTTTCTTAGGTTGTCCCTTTAGCGTACCCTCCTAAATTCAGGTTGCTATGAATTTTTCTGCCAGTGGGGTGATCAGATACAGGACCTGGGCAGAATGGAAGAATCGCTGTTATTTCCGTCGTCATGCACTCACTGACTCACTGAACTTTACTGATGTGCTAAGGTGGCCCAGGCTCTCTCTGTGAGGTCATTTTGGCATTTTATTGAATGCTGACTTGTGAGGTTCTCTTTTCCTGCACACATGCCTGGCTTCTCCAAAGGACTTTATTTTTATGTATTTATTTATTTTTGGCCGCGCCACGGCTCGCAGCTTCTTAGTTTCCCGACCAGGGATTGAACCCACACCCTCAGTGGTGAAAGTGCCGAGTCCTAACCACTGGACCGCCAGGGAACTCCCCTCTACACGACTTTAATCTCTCTAAAGGTAGGACTGTGTTGTGTATTTTATTTCCATTGACAGCGTCTAGCACAGGTCTAGGTGTGTGATAAGCACTCATAGAAGTCTTAATTATATATAAAGTAAGTCTCACGCTTAAATAAGAGAAACTTAGAGGGTCTTAACTCTGATACTGTTGCTTTGGTCCAGGATCGAAGGTGAGTCTTCGAATCAGACTTTTTGCTTTTTAGGGATGCTCCCCTACCGCTTGCTTCCATACAATTACAGAAGTGTCCAGAAATCCTTCTAAGGAAGAAGAAGGTGTAGTGTTATTAGACTGGATGCTCAGGCAGTGGGACCTGATACTCATCCCACAGCACCCCTGAATCCTTTCAACACCATGTGCTGGGGTTGCTGAGGCTTTGAGCCAGCCCTTCTGGGCCGCTGCCTGCTCAGGGTCTGCACGGAAGGTCGAATTTGGATCAGATGACAGCCTCGGAGGGGAGCCCATGTGACAGCTGGAAGCTCACCAGCAGGCAGAAGCCAAGCAAGTCAGGGATTTTTCTTCTCTGAAGACAACAGTCCTGATTCCTGTGACATGATACCTAAATTGCAAGAACTGAGCAACTCTGTATATGATCTACCTCTACATCTATGTATATGAGATAAACTGAAGCCTACAGAAGTCTGACGGTGGCACGGGCTCCGGTCCTGGGCCGGGCTGGGGCAGAGTCATGGCCCCGCCGTGGCAGCATCTTGACGGGTGGAGGCGCCTACATGTCGTAGAGCCGGAGCTGGTCCTGCACGTCGCCATCCGACATCTCGCCAAACGTCTCCTTGTTGTCCTTCATGAGCTTGAAGATGGCAGCCAGCTGTTCTTTCTGAACTCTGTCAAGAAGAAAGGATAAAGAGGAAAAAGATGCTCCCAAACCAGGGGAGAGAGAGAGAGAGGCCGTGCACATCCCGTGGAGTCCGGACACTCCTCACTCCTGTATTACTGCTTTGCTTTCCAGAATAAGAAGAAAACGAAACTAAAACAAAACCCACTCTTAACACAGGAGCTGATTTGGTCTAAAAAAACTCAACTTGAGACTTCTACAAACTGAGGTTCCAAGTCTTGGGTTTACCCTGGAGATTTGGGGATCCCAAGTTATCATTCAGGTTCTTGGTGCTAGTTTCCCCGTGGGCCTCCCTTTTTTTTCGGTCGTGCCGCACGGCCTGCAGGATCTTAGTTCCCGGACCAGAGATCAAACCTGGCTCCTCGGCAGTTGAGAGCTCAGAGTCCTAACCACTGGACCGCCGGGGAATTCCCAGGCCTTTCTTTAATGTTGACTACACACCTCCCCGGGAGGCCACGAGGAAGCAGAGGTACTCCATTAGGCGGCTAGAGAGCCTATGCAGACATGTTAGAAACAGCCTTCGTTTAGAGGGATGAGCCAAAAGTGGAGGAAGAAGAAACACAGTTGGCTGGGAAACGGGAGCATACAGATGTGTGCACAGGGGCAAGGGTGGGTGTGCGGTCTCGCTGCCCAGAGGAAGGGGCGCCTCTTTCCAGTTTGCACAAAGACACCTTATAGCCAGCAGGGGCCCTGGCCCTTTTACCAGGGAACAGGCCTGGCTGGAGATCGGCTTTATGTTCACCACACACGGGCTGGGGGGCCGGGGGGATGCTGGGAGTGATGTTCTGTTCTCTCTCTGCAGCTGGGCCACGCCATCTGATCAGCACGGGACACCTCCCATGAGTGCAAACATGAAAGGGTGGGGTGAGACTCTGCAGCCACGGTTTGCTTCTTGTTTGTTCTGTTGTGCTGTGCCCATCAGTGAGGCTGGGCGCTGTGTGCTGGCGTGAGCTCCCCGTTCGGTTTCAGGCTTCTGCGGTTCCCCCCACACACACCACCCTACTGGCTCGGCACGGGCCACCTTCAGAGGATGTAAACCAAATGGCAGGGTCTGCTCTGGTCCCTGCAGACCCACCAGGAGGCAGAGCTTCAGCACAGCCTCTGACCCCTGGCCCTGCAGGGCACAGCACTGTCCAACCAGCACCCCAACCCTGTCTACAGGGGGATCCGATCGATGCCTGGTCTTACGCTTGTCCTAACATATTCCTTCTGCAATAACCCCATATCTCCCAAACAGCTAACAGTTGGTTTTCTGACTACAGCACCATCTAGAAGCTGAAATACCGAAGTCCCAAATCCAAGCTTCTCTTAGTCACGCCGGGAAAGTTATTTCTACAGTCTGCTTTCCTGTCCGGAGGAGAAGGAGCCTGTGAGAAGTACGCGATGCCCTACCACCTGAAGAAAGAAATACTGTGAATTGACAGGCTGTGTGTTTAGCTCTTTGGAAGGAATCACAATCCAGGTGTATGAGTGGGCATCCCCCCAAAAGGTACACAAATCCTCTTGTGCGTCTCTTAATGGCCGTGGCGCTTGCATATTTTTAAGAGGGTGGGCCTAGGACTTTGCACTCTGCTGGAGAGTAACAGGCACAAATTGAGAGAGAGCTCAAATTTTAATGGGTTCAAAAAGATGGTTTTTTAAAAACAAAGCAAAACTGAAATAAACACACAGTAATCAAGACCATCTACTCAAAGTTTATTGGACCGAACAAAGGCTAAATACACAGATCCCAGCCATCGGGAGTATGTGAGGCTTGGTGCCTACAAGCCACGTTCAGAAAGTGTCCAGACAAACTTAATAACCTGGAAGGAATCACCTACTTTTCAGTCAGACCCTGGCCTGGACAAGGACATTGCTGTTGCTACTGCTGTGTGGGTCAGGCTACATGGCTCTGTGTGGCTGTTGCTTTGTTGCCTGTTCCGTCCTAAACCCGTGAACCTAAGGTATTAGACCCAGAGGAGAAGGTCCCTGGGAATGTACCATGCCCTAGGCTGACAGTGGACATTTCCCGGCCTTCCACTAAATAGAGGAGAAAAAAAAATTTTTCTATCAACTTACTGCTTTCAAAAAATGTTTTAACCAACACATCTAAAAACTACAGATTAGTTTGGTATAGTATAAATATTGTCAAATATAAAATTCCAAGAAATGAATCTGGGACTGATCAGATTATCTGGAGAAGTTCTAGCTCATCTATGAAACCTAGGAAAAGGCAGAATCGAGACAGCTGTTTTAAGCGAACACTATCATTATTGCTTCTGTGAAAGCGAAGGTGGACATTCCGCTGAGCTGGTAGGAACATCAATGAAAAGGCCTCTTAGCAACAAGCGGGCTGGATCCGAGCCTGCTCTCAACGGAGGGTAAGGGCAAGAGGAAGTCAACAGCTGGTTCTGGTTCTTTGCTGCCCACTGATCAATCATCGGGCTCTCGCCCCCACAGCCGAGCCAGCCGAAGACAGAGAGGGGAGCGGGCCCCAAGGGGAAGGAGGGCAGTCGACCAGGCAGCGAGCACAGGCAGCGCTCCCTCATTTGTCCATCACACCTCAAAGTCTTTCCTGGTTTGGCTCTGGTGATGAAAAGCAGCAGGGCTGGAATGAAACTACACCGATTTTAAAATGATGGCATTGCTGACATTGGTGATATCTCAGGTGCAAAGCGTGTGTGGGCAGGAAGGTTGAGTGATAAGGAAAATAAAAGTCCAGGAAAACCCTTCAGCTTAACAAAGCAATCCAGGCAAACAGGGAGGAACGCCTCTACAGGGGAGCGCCACGGGCATTCGGGATCCTCCCAGCCAAGGAAAGTCCTGGATGGGGGCCTAGTCCTGGCAGATTTATGTGGGAAAATGCGCCCCAGGAGCCTGCTGGCTCCTCTCTGGGGATTCCACTTTATCTCTCAAGTTTTAAGATGCCAAAAGGAAAAGCCTTTAGGAGGAGGCTAAGGATAACTTCATTATTCCTCGGTTCTGTAAAGAGAAATAAGGAGAAAAGATAATTTATTTCACTCATGCCGTCTTACAAGTACTGCAGGAAAGGGGGAAACGGGGTGAGGAAGGGGAACGTCCGGAATTGCAGAAGCCAGCCCAGACGCTGGGATCCAGACCCAGGGGAGTTTGCCTCTCATCACCTGCTTCAGGAGAGCCCACTAACCGAAGGCAGCCCGAGACCCCGTTCCAAGTCTGCAAGGCCTACAGGGGCAGGTCAGGGCCCACCTGTAGGTGGTTTAGCAGGTAGGGTGCCCTTGTAGGTAGTTGAGCAGGTCAGGGCCCTCATGTAGGTGGTTGTACAGGTTGGGTCCCACCTGTAGGAGCGAGGCAGGTCAGGTCCCACTTGCAGGTAGTTGGTCGGGGAGCAGCCTCAATAAGGTAGCTGGGCAGGTCAGGGCCCACCTGCACGTAGTTTAACAGGCAGGGTCCCACTGGAGGTAGTTAGGCAGGGAGTGTCAGACTTTAGGTAGCTGGGCAGGTAGGGTCCCAGAGCAAATACTTGGGCAGGGCACGTCTCTCATTTGGGTATCTGGGCAGTTCGGGTGCCCATGGGGGTAGTTGAGCAGGTTGAAGCCCACTTGTAGGTGGTTGGCAGGGAGGGTCCCACTTACAGGTATTTGGGCAGTTCGAGTCTCACATGTGGGTGGTTAGGCAGGGAGGGTCCTCAATTAGGTAGTTGGGCAGGGAGGGTCCCATGGTAGGTAGCTGGGCAGGGAGGGTACCACATGTTGGTATATGGGCAGTTTGGGTCCCACATGTAGGTGGTTGAGCAAGTCGGGTCCCACACATGGGTAGTTAGACAGGGAGCATCCTCAGGTAGCTGGGCAGCTTGGGGCCCACTTGTGCACAGTTTAACACGGAGGGTCCTCAATTAGGTAGCTGGGCAGGGAGGGTGCCACAGGTGTGTTGTTGGGCACGGGGTCCACATGTAGGTCGGTGGGCAGGTAGGGTGCCACAGATATACTTAGGTAGGTAGGTCAGACTGCGGGGGTCAGATCCTCAGCTTTGTGGCCGCTCTGGGCTGGTCCTCTCTGGGCCAGTCCTCTCACCATAGATTATTTCTTATCCTTGCTGGGTAGGTTTTGTCCCTTCTGGGGACAGTGGCTTCCAAGGACATGTGCTCCCCAGATGACACAAATGGTGTGCCCACCTTTTGCAAGGGACATGCAGAAGCGCTGGTTTACTGAAAAGCGCGAGACTTACTTTATATATAATTAAGACTTCTATGAGTGCTTATCACACACCTAGCGCTGAGGGAAACCGGGGGGATTCAGTTTTATCCCTCTGGCGCCCTCATGTGGAAGTGAGTCAGCACGTGTTCCTAGAAATTCACGCTGGTGGATGGTTTGTGGACCCATCAGAGGGCAGGAAGCGGGAAGCAGAGCCGTTCACCCTCGCCGGTTATGCACTTCAAAGCACCACCCACTGGAGTGGCGTCCACTTCCAAAACCGTCAGGCCAGTCCGGGGACCTTCAGAATGGAATGGGTGCTGGGGTCCTGGGTCCTCACTACCAGAGCCAACCTAGTCTACCTCCTGGGTTCCACTTTTCCCCTGGACCAGAAGATGGGAAGAAGGGACGGTGTACAAGGAAAGGAGTAGCCGATGGTGCCTCTTCTTTTTGCTGCCGAGCTAGAAGTCAGCCAAGCTCGCCAGCTTCACTGGCCCTGGGGGTGAGGGGGTGGCATCTTGCCGCGGGGAGCAGTCATAACCTGCAAGCCCAGTGTCCCAGCCACGCTGAGGCTGGATACGGCACCTCCCAGCAAAGCTGCGGGGGGAACGCAGGGGCACCCCCATCCCGGCAGAGGCAGTGCTGAGGGAGCCTGTGAGCTCCAGCCCCACGGGAGACCCAGCAGAAGGTGGGCACACAGTGAGGAAGCAGGGTCTTTCTTAAGCAGCATGTCTGGATTTACAAGCCTTACACTTTCTGCCCCTTGGGCAGAAGGAATCTCGTCTGTGAGCTGCTCCAAGGACGGGAACGCCCAGTTATTAATCACGTGGAGGAACGAATTTGGGGTCTCTTTCTCTGGGTCCTGCGTACCAAGTGCCAGGCCCTGAAAACCTGTGAGCTGCAGCTTCTGAGGAACTCTGGGTCTTGAGGCTACTAAAGATTTAGGGTCTAGATACTGCTGTGCGGGCCGAGGTAAAGAATTTAATGTCAGGGGTTTGCAGCATGGGCTTTTAACCAGCTTGCAACTGACGGGGACGCTGAATGCCAGGAAGGGAATAAGAAGCAAGCAGAGTTTGGTCCAGAAGAATCTGACAGGCAGAGAAGGGCACACACTTTTCACTGGCCTGTGGTTTTAGTGGTTTGACAGTATTTTTCACACTGACAATCCCAAAGGCAGTTTCCTAGACGCAGCTGGGACCAGAGCTGTCTCACACCCGTCCGCTCTCCCGGTCCCCACTGGAGCCATCGTGCTACAGATGAAAACGCAAAGCCACGCTTGCCAGCCTCTGCGACCCCAAGCATCACCATGCGGGGAACATGCGAGAGGGGTGGGTGGCGGGGGCCCCACGCAGTGCTGAGTGGGCTGACCACGTGCAGGGGCAGGAGGGAGCAAGCGGACCTCACAGGCAGACGTGTCGGACAGCCACAGGAGCATGCTGGGAGGGGCAGTGATGAGGGTGAACATGAACTCCAGCCCCACCCTGGGAGGACCGTGTTCACCATGAAGTCCACCAGTCCCTCCTCAGCTCAAGCACGATTGTGATAACCAAGCCTGCGGGTGAGGAGGTGAGAAACCCTCACCCCAAGAGCAGCGCTTGGGCAGTCTCGACCCCGCAGAATAGCTCAGCGTGAACCACTCATCTAGAGACCCCCAAAGATCCAGTAGGGAAAGACCCCCCCCTGGGCAACGCAGAGCCTGCTGTCTGAACACGACGGAGGAAGGACTTTCCCTCCCCGAGGTCCCAGCACTGAACCCAGGGACGGTGGCAGTCTGACCCTGGCCCGAGCCCTGCCACTGAGTCGGCTAACTGGCCTCTCCTACTCTAATGGCCCCTCATCTCCGCAGAGCACACAGAATAGGGCCAGGGTCCCGGTCACAGCCTCTGTCCACAGGGCCCTTCGAGGGGCCACAGGCACGTCAAGCCCCCTCCATCCTTAACTCTGGGGCTGCACACCTTTTCTGGAAGGGGCCCCGTACTGACTCTTTTCAGCTTTGTGGGCCACGTGGTCCCTCTGCAGCTACTCAGCTCAGCCACGGCAGTGGAAAAGCTGCCACAGACCACAGAGAACAGTGACCGCAGCCCTGTTCCAGTCACACTGGATTTACAAAAACAGGGCTGCGGTCCACCAGCCCTTGCTCTGATCATAACACCCTGCCTCACCCACAACTTGGGGGCACAGGGTTTCTGCCGGGCACCGTTCTACCTTCTCAGGGAAAGATGAAAGCTGCGGGCGTGATACCACGCAGTCCAGCGGAAGACAGTTCCCCCCAGCCTCACAAGGGGGCGCTGGCCCTCCAACCAGCTGGCCCATTAGGCCCAGGAGGGATTTGCGTTAACTGGGCCTCCAAGAACCCTGCAGCCCTGGGAAGGGAGCCTGTTCACCCAGGAGCCCTGCGCTGGAGAAGAATGAGCAGGCCCGGGTGCACAGAAATGAATTAATTGGTTATGAAGGCAGCGGAGGAGGAGAGGTTTGGACCACATTCAGTCGTGATGGGGACACAGTAACAGACAGGATGAGGGAGGCACCACTAATCTAAGAAGTCAGTCTCCTTACCAAAAGGATTTGCAAGGATATTTGTGCCTCAGGACCTAAGGAACTTGCTACAGGGAAGTGAGGTCAGAGGTCAGCTCAATCCTGAAATATAAAGGCAGCAAACCGGATCACACCCAGAGGCAGCGGCTGGGCACCGAGGAGTGGGGGGCTTCCCCAGGCTGGGCTCACCCTGCCACCCCTCCGCCCCCGGTGAAGAGCCTTCCAGGCCAGGTTTGGAAGGACTGGCGGCGGCTCCAGAAAGGGAAAGGGGGTTCTCGTGGGCACAGGGCCTTCTGACTTGAGGGGTACAGAGTGGGCTTGGTGATAATGAAAGGGTAGTTGAGATCTGCATCCTGGAATAATAAAGCCTCCATTCCTGACCCTAGAACCCAGCTTACGCTAGCTAGGAAGTAGGGGGTGATCACCCAGCCCCTCCGGGTTGCTGGGCTCAGAAAACACAGGCCCCCATTTAGCTCTGTGCTTAAACCAGAGGACCCCAGGCCACAGGCTGGCCCGTGTCAGACCACTGGTTCTCGCCCATGGCCTGTCCCTACTGCTCCTTAGGAGGGAAGCCCAGGGGTGTGCATGGGTGCCCGGCTGGGGGCTGGCGGGGCAAGAGCCCAATTCTAAAAATGAGGAGCTGCGTGGCTGCAACTGCCTCAGAGCTCCGTGGAGCAGAACAGATAAAAAATGACTGCTGGCCCTGGGCTGGGGGGTTCGGGGGGTGCCGAGGGGGGTTGGTGGCCAAGTGGATGAGCAGGAAGAACCATGCTGTGTCCTGCAGTGATGGATTGGTTTTGTCATGAACCCTCCGTGTAAGTGAACAGGCGGATCTGCTCCAGGCTCTTCCCAGGCATCTGCTTTTTCCCTTTTGGCTGGGGAGGGGTGGGGTGCAAGAAGGGGCTCGGCCACCCTCCCCCCCATCACCGCCACACGCTCCTCCCGAGGGCCCCAAGGGGACTGTCGGGGGACATCGAGCCTGGCCGACTATTGCCAGGACAGGGGGGAGAAACCCCTAAAATGGAAATGGAAGAGTGCGGAGCTGGCGAAGCTTACAGGAGGCCCTCCTCCTCTCCCGCCTGCGACGAAGGGGGCTCACGGCGGTACCGGTACTGGAGAAAGCTGAGCGACCCCGAAGAGGGTGGGCGGCCTACCTCTGTTCCTCCTCCAGTTCCTCCTTGGTCATCATCTTCCTGTACTGGTTTCCCCTCAGCTTCCCGGGGCTGTATTTGAAGGAGAAGGCCTCTCCCCCTGCAGAGAGGACACACAGTAAGAGCCAGTTAGGGTGCTGGGCCCGCCTGCAACTTCAGGCCCCTTTCCCTTCCAAAGAAGGGTTTCCAAAGAACCATCTGGGCCAGAGAGGGTGCCCCCGCTTCAAAGAGGGGCAGATGGGCCCCACGCCCACCCCGCGCCAGCTCACCTAAGCCTCAGAGAGCGCTGGACGCCCACATCGGCTCACCCTCCCCTGGGCCTGGCAGGTCCTCCCCCCACACCACTTCAGCTTAGGAACTCTCTTGGGAACTTGAACCGGGGATGAGGCAGCTGGAGTGAAGCGAGCATCGCCGCCCCACCCCCACCCATGCTATTCAGTTCCATCCACCAAAGGCCGGTTCCCTTCCAAGACCAGGTTGAGCCGTCCACAGAGCTGCCTGTGGGCCCCTCTCCAGCAAGGGCTCTGGCCCAGCAGCCGCCCGCAAGGCTCTTCTCCCCCTCAGCCTGACGCCCCCTCTTCCCCATGACTGCTGTGCTAATTACACACTCGGAGGGCCCTTATCTCTGGGAAGCAGCCTGTGCTAAGGCGCTGGGTTCCCTGCCTCTCCTCGGGTCCCAGGTCCGGAAGGCTGCAGGGACCCCCGACCCTCCTGCCAAGGTCCTCGGGTTTCCCGGGCTTGGGGGTGCCCGCCCTGCCGTCCAGGGGCATCATGTCGGCAGGCCCCTTCTCTCTATGCCCTCCCCGCAACCAGTTATTAAAAATCTGAAACAACGCATCCAGCCCACAATGGGACCTGGGAATGATGTGGCCTGTTCTCGCGGTGTTCAAATTGGTCATTAAAGCCAGCACTTAGGGAAGTGCCTGGCGGTCCAGTGGTTAGGACTCAGTGCTTTCACTGCCGAGGGCGGGGTTCAATCCCTGCTCGGGGAACTAAGATCCTGCAAGCCACGTGGCGTGGTCAAAAACCAAAAAAACCAAACCAAAAAACCCCAGTACTTATTGCTGAACGGGTTTGCCAGTCCCAGAGCAGACCCCGTAGCTGCCTTGGAACAAATGAAAGGGCAGCTCTAGAGGTCTGAAGAAGGCACACCAGGGGGTGTGGACAGAGGAAAACAGGGACGTGTGATGTAGGGAAGCCAGGCCAGAGGAGGCAGCACGTACAGGTGAAGGCTGCAAGGGCAGAAAAGGAAAGAGCTCTAGAGCATTCCCCTGGCTGAGTGTCCAGGTGGAGAGAGTTCCCTTAGGAAGCAATGCCCTTATGTGGTCCTTCAGCCCAGCAGGTGGAGGGTAGACGGCCTCCGGTCAGCCTCGGGGATAGAGGCTCAGTGCCTGTCTTATCTAATTTCAGTTAATGTATAAAGAATTGAGTATGGGAAATGCAAGACCAGCAAATCACCCTCCCACACGGATGTATTCTTTTTCACTTCTGTTCTATGTCACTCCAGTGTCAGGGATCTCAAACACCTTCACATCCTGCCCTGGGCCACCCGGACCTCCTCCAGCTGGCAGCTGTCCCGAGTGATCAGACAGGCTGATGTGGGCTCCAGGGAGGTAAAGGCTGCAGCCTCTGAGATTCGAGCTCTCTCTGGGCTAAAAGAAGGTTCTGGATGCAAATTCAGAACCCAGGAATTGTAGCTGGGGTGGTGCTTGCTCTCACCACAGCCTGACTTTGCAGGAGAATCTGGCCGCCAGGGCTGAGCCCTTGCCTTAGGAAGTAGTTACCGTGTTTGTACCAGGATTAATTCGCTCTTCATTCATTCAGCAAATACTTGGCGAGCACTCTGCTCGGTGCTGGGGACTTAGCAGAGAAGAAAACATACAGCAAGCAAAGATGAGTAATTAAAATACAGAGTTTGGGACTTCCCTGGCGGTCCAGTAGTTAAGACTTCGCTTTCCATTGCAGGGGGTGCAGGTGTGATCCCTGGTCGGGGAGCTGAGATCCCACATGCCTCGTGGCCAAAAAAAAGACTTAAAAAAGGTCCATGTTAAAAAATCTTATAAAATAAATAAGTAAAATAAAATAAAATACAGAGTTTGCAGTAGGTCCTGAGAGCTCTCCAGAAAAGGATAGCAGGAGGGGAGAGAGAGGCAGGGAGGGGGCTGCTTGGAAGTTTAAGCGGGGGGCGGGGGTGTCAGAGGGGCTTTACAGGTGATGCTGCAGGTCTGGGGAGACAGAGCCAGCAAAGCAAGGAAGCCAGTGGCGGGGGGGGGGGAGGAAGCAAGGGGACAGGAGAACACGGGGTGAGACGCCAGGCTGCCAGGGCAGACAGGATGACTCCCCCCGACCCCCCAGCCCCGGAGACCCCGCTCCCATCAGCTTCTCTTCCCTCCAGGCTGAGCTCAGCTCAGGCTGATGAGCAAAGGGCCCGCAGCATCAGGAGCTTCTAAAGGCTCAGGGCTTGGGCTGCAGTGTCCCGGCACCTGGGAACTCTGCTGAGTAATCTGGGGCCGCCGTTTGAGGGGCCTGGGTGTTTGGTTGTCAGGGAAGAACCTGCCACGGGGCAGAATCACACGGAGCTAGTCTCAGAGTGAGCTCGCAACCATGCTGGCTTCTGGACCTCAGAAAGAGGCAACGCACAAAGAAGACGGATTAACTTCGACTTCAAGGTCATTGTGTTGCTATGTTTTAGCCAGCTGGGTACTACTCACGGTTTCAATCTGTGGGGCCGCTCTGACTGTGCTGCTTCGAGCCAGAGGGAACAAACCACTCGAAAAGGCTTTCACTTAATCACATGTGGTGTGACGAGGGATCCACAGCAGCCTCCAATTTTGCTAGACCAGGAGGGTTCAACGTGAGAGCCCCCTGGGAGGGGGTACTTCCTCTTGCAGTCTTCTGAATCCACCCAGCCGCGTAGGGAAGGCACCTTAGCAGACACTGAGCTGGCTCACTGCAGAGGGGCTGGGGGCCTCCCACGTTTTCTGCTGACAGCTGGGGCCCTAAATCTCTCCTGCCTCTGCCTTGTCAGGGCTGGGAGGAGGCGGCTGGTGGATGGGCGAGGTCCAGGAGCAACAGTCAGATAAGGACGGAGGGCCCGGAGACACTGCCCACGGCTGGGAGTGGGGCTGCACATCTATGGGGTCTGACAGTGTTTCAGAAGAGGGGTCTGCTGAGCCTCCCCTTGTGCTGGCCCAGGGGCCTCCAGCAGCCTTGGCGCTTCCCTTCTGTGTCCCCAAATCACTACTGGGATCCAATAACGTGGCAGGGACAGACCCTAGGCCCACGGTTCCTGCAGAGGATCTGGGGAGTCAACAGCTGGAGGGAGAGCCCCTGGCAAGGGGCTGATGTCCAACCCCCCCAAGCCCCCCCCCGGCCCCCCCGCAGCCTCCTGCCCCTCCCTCTTCCTCTAAGGCTCTATTGATAGAAACTGAAGGCCCATCCCTGCTGGGCCTCAGGGGAAGCTTCCCCACCCCCCATCCCAGCCCTGCCTGCCTGGCCCACACCAGCCTTGGTTACTGCATTCCTGCAACCTTCTCTTTCCAGGGCTCCTGCCAGTTGTTGGCTTAAAATCACAGCAACAGACTCCCTTTTTAAAAAAACATGAAATATTTCGAATGTACACAAAAGTACAGCAAGTAATAAGTCCTCCATGTACTTGCCATACAGATTTGACAAATGTTGACATTTTGCTGTTTTTGCTTCAGCTTCTTTTTTTTTTCTTTAAAGAAATAAAACACGACAGAACCAGCAGAAGCCCCACACCGTGTCTGGTCCTGTCTGTCTGTCTGGGGCACTGGTCCCCGTGGGTGGCCAGAGCAAACACACTGTCTTCTACCCGGTCAAGTCAAAATTGCTCAATGCTCCCGGTCACTCCCTTTCTCTTCCCCTAGCTGCCTGGAACCTGATGGCCACACTAGTCAGCTGGAGCTGCTTCGGAATCAGGCGTTTCCTCTCTGGGGGACTTTAACCTGCAGAACCCTGGGAGGCAGCCCTGTAAGTGGCTTGTCTCCATAAAATAGGTCGGAGATATTTGGAGAGAAATGTGAAATGTACAAATAGGGGATGAGAAAGGAGTTAAGAGGCACTGCAGGAAACAGAAGGTCAGTGACGGGCCACCTGTATTTGGAGACAACTCACATTGTATAAATGGAAAAGTAAAGGCCGAAAGAGCAAAGCAGGGACTTCCCTGGTGGTCCAGTGGTTAAGACTCCAGGCTTCCACTGCAGGGGGCACTGATTCAGGTTAGATTCCTGGTCAGGGAACTAAGATCCTGCCTGCCACACAGTGCAGCCAAAACAAAAAAAAAAACAAAGAGCAAAGTAGGTGGTCAGGGAGATGGGTGCAGGAAGGCAGGGGGTCAGAAAGGAGTGGGCTCCAGCCTGTGTCCTCTGGGTTGCGGCAGACACGGCTTCGCAGCCCCTCTCCTCTATCCTCTCCCCCTCCATCCTCTCCCCTCCCCCTGCCACTCAAATCCTCAGCTGGGGAATCCAAAGGGCCGTGGCACAGCCTAGCCTCCACAGCCAGACACGATCCGGGCGGCCTCAGCAGGCAGCGGTGCGCGGATCCCACTCACCGTCGTCTTCCTCAGGTCCTGCCAGGGGTGGGCCCTCCACGCCATCCAGGTCCTTTTCCTGCAAGACAAGGGGAGGGCTCAGTGCTTGAGCACCTGATTTACATGTTTGATACTGTCATTCAGGGTTTGAACCCCCGGTCAAAGCAACCTGACCCCTGGGTCTGCTCTTAGGATAGATGTGCTTGGGGACCGGAAGAGGGTGACTGCCTCGGGGAGAGGGGGCATTGGTGGACAGGACGTCGCGGGGAGAGGAAGGGACTGCCCAGGGCCAGCCTGACCACTCACAGCACCCACGCTGTCCTTTGAGCGTGGCCAGGAGGTCCTGAGTGGGGGCCACGGTCAACAGCAGGTGGAATCAGGGACATCAGCAGGAATTCCCTGGTGGTCCAGTGGTTAGGACTCGGCGCTTTCACTGCCGTGGGCTCAGATTCAAGCCCTGGTCAGGGAACTAAGATCCCGCAAGCCATGCGGTGCGGACAAAACACACAAGCCAAAAAGGAAACAGGGACGTCAGTGCCTGAAATTTTGACCTTTGCACCTCGGTCCCTTTGCCTTTTCCAGGTGGGTGCTGGTCAAGTGGTGGGTGCCACTTCGATAAGTGGACTGGGCGACTCCCACTCCTGGCTATAGTGAGTAGAACAAAAGGCACGAGAGGAAAGCTGGCGGGTGCTCTGGGGTCCGGGCTGGGCTGGGTGTCACAGAGAAGCTGCGTTTGTGGTCACAGGCTCCATCTCTGCTTCCTTTAACATTGTTTCCATCCCTGATCATTTCAGGCTCCATTTTCCCAAAATGGGAGCTCCACCTCCCTCAGCCTGGTTCTCTCCCACGCACACACGGACAAAATAAACAGAAGGCTGGAAGGAATGTCCCGGGATGGCCTTGTGTAAGGCAGGAGTGACTTCAACTTGCAGGAATGTTGGAGGATGACAGGGAGGTGCGGGTGCTGGGGCTCTGAGGGACTGAAGGGCCAGGGGACCTGCGGCCCGAGGAAGTCCAGCGGCAGACAAGGCAGAGTCGGCAGGTTTAGGAGAGGCGAGCCCGACGTGAATGAGCTGCCCCACGGGGGCCGAGACAGCGCGGTGGACTAATCCAAACCCAGGCCTTCAGGCTCCCGGCCCGGGGGTCCAGCGGTTTGCAGCCTCAGCAAGCCGGGCAGGCAGGCGCCCCAACAAAGCAGAGAGAGCTCAGCTGGGAGGCAAAGTTTGCACAAAGCCCAAGAGCCGGTCCTAAGTGGCAAAAACCCAAAGGGCCTCTCGTTGTGACTTTCCCTCTCGCTGGACCCCACAAGATGCGGCCGGGCGGAGCAGGGCCGGAGGCGGGAGCTGGCTCTTCTCCACTTAGCAGTTTGCATCAGGCTCGGCGCTGTCTGATGTGAGGCACGCTGCCCTGAGCGCTGGCCAGCACCTGGGGCTCGGGTGTCCAGACGCCTCCGGGATTTTGCCCAGCAGAGCGTCTCTGTGGCTGCAGGGGAAGGCAGGCCTCTTTGGGGGACAACGGAGACACCCCTTTGACTCAGCAAACCCAGTTCTAGGGATCTGCTCTGGGCTGGAAAACCATCTATCTGGGTTTTTATACGAGGACTCTGGGTGCAGGGGAGAACAAGACAAAACTGGGAACAACTAAATGTTCATCCACGGAGTTAAATATAGTATAGTTAAGTATATTATAGTTAAACAGTTTGGTCCGTACGTTCACCAAAATATTAACACCTTAAATATATTACAGTGCACGCATACACTGGGCAACACTGCCTTAAAAAGGAGGCGACTGGGGACTTCCCTGGCGGTCCAGTGGTTAGGGCTCCACGCTTCCACTGCAGGGGGCACGGGTTCAATCCCCGGTCAGGGAACTAAGATCCCACATGCTGCGCGGCACAGCCAGAAAAATAAAAATTGTAAAAATTAAAAAAAAAACAACCTAAAAAGGAGGCGACCATACGTACCGATGTGAAAAGCGCATTGAGATACACTACCAAAGGGAGAAGCAAGAAGCAGCACAGGGTGGAGAGTGCAACATTCTTGGTGTGCACGTCAAGACAGAAGTGCACATAAACGCTCATAAATGCGGAGAAAACGTTTTCTAGAAGGACACTCAAGACACCGATAACAGCGACCGCCTTTGGGGAGAGGAGCTGGTTGGGGGCGGCCTTTCCTCTCCATCTTACACATTTCAGTATAATTTGGATTTTCTAATAACAGGCATGAATTGCATTTTTAAAATGCTACACAGGGATCTCTGAACAGTGAGCTTGGGGCTACTATATATATATTTCTTTAAAAAAAGAAAGAGAAAAAACACAGGAAGAAAAACAGATTAATCTAATCAGGGCTGGAGCCCAGAAATAAGCCCAATGTCAAGACTAGAGAGTAGGCCAGTTTTCCTACTATGTCGAGGGACACAAAGGCTAAAGGAAAAACAACAAAAAAGCAAGCACAGCCCCTTCGTGAAGGAGCTCACAGTCCGGCAGGAAAGACACATACCCAGATAACTGCCACCCAGGATGGTAAGTTCAAGGACCAAGGCAGACCTCTTTACCCCAAAGAGACACGGCGTCAGTTGACCTGCCAGCACCCCCCTGGGGAGAGACTGGTCTACATTTGGATTTTGCACTTGACTTTTGAAGTGTGGTACTTTTAAAACTGGTTATGACCCATTGGTGAGTCACGAAAGCAATTTAGAGGTTGCTACTAGTATTTAAAAGTTGTGCAGCCAACGTCTTAGTGTGATTTTAAGATTTAATAACTTCAGAAGCATAAATGCTCCCAACACACCAAAAAATGTCATTTGAAAGGTTAGTTATCTACATTTTAAATATGTTGACGTTTCTTATCCAGATTCATATAATACCCCCGTCTAGTGGCTCTAGCTGATTTTCAGACTTTGGAAAACCATTCATGGGCGGATGGTCAGTGACTAAAGGGATTGCCTTTGTGAGTCCAGCCTTGTGATCTTATGAGGACTGGAGGCACACGTGACAGTCTGGACATGACCTCAAGGGAGGTCGACCAGGTATCTGAGGTGCCCACAGGAGAGGACTCCTCTACCTGCCTGTCCGTCCAGATTCCAGCACTCACAAAGACTTAAAATGAAAAACACAGCATTCAAATGTCAGGAAACTAAGTATAAAAGGAATTTAAATAAGTAAATACTCAACTGATGTATTTTGTAGGTTTGTAGCATTTACACTTCTTCAGTTATTAAGACTTAAAACTACACAAAGACTTCGGGGGCGACCCTGTACCCCAACATGAAATTAAAGATAAACAGTGGTGTGTGTGCGGTTGATGTAGCTACCGTTTTATAAGACGTCTGTGACTTTATAGACAGGGATTCAATTCAAATAAACAGATTTCTTATTTGAGACTTAATGAAGTTTGGAAAACATTGCTGAATCGGCCATTTACTGTTTTCTGTCTGCACAGAAACCCCCTTCTTTCAGAAGATGCCCTTTGAAGCCTGTGGTCCTGGTGGGAACTGCCAGTCGGGCAGTCAGACCCCCCCCCCCCACCCACACACACCACGATAGGCAGGGCAGGCGGATGTGACCCAGGGCCCAACTTCTGCTTGGGCACAAGGGACCTCTCATTCCAGAACTGGGAGCTCGGGAGCTGCCCAGGGTCGCCGGGGTCGGGAGTCCCTGGCTGTTCCACCCCTGCCTCCCCAGTATGTGAGCGACTCAAATCCTGGTTCTGCGAAAGCTCACCTGAACCCAGTTTCTGTCACCGACAGCCAGAGTCCTGACCACGGCCACCGTCCACTCACATCCCACTCCGCAAGCCCAGAACATCTCATGTTCTGCCAGGAGGCTCTTGCCTCTGTCAAATACCAGCTGCACAGCAGTGGGGGTGGGTAGGGGGCCTGCTCCAGGGTGGTGCCCAAGGCCTCACATTTATCTGGGTTACTTACTGGTCTTCTAGACAACATCATAATAATGGGAAGCCTTCCATTATTTAAAAAAAGAAAAAGTTTAAAAATCACTCTTTATTGCATTTTGCCCTTATTTTATAAAAAATGCATAAGAGCGACTGAGACCAGGATGGAAGCCCTTCTGGAGGTTGGGACTCTTTGGCCTCAGTCCAGTGCTCTTTGCTTCAAGATGGTGAGCTGTGTGCAAGACAGCAAAGGAGAAGAATAAAGGGAGACCGACCGTGTGCAAAATGCTGGAACTGCTCTGTCGAAGCCTTTGTCTGGAAGAGCAGTCAGTAAGGACTTTACTGGAAATTCCCTGGCGTTCCAGTGGTTAGGGCTTGGCGCGCTCACTGCTGGGGCCCAGGTTCCATCCCTGGTCGGGGAACTAAGATCCCGCAAGCTGCAGAGTGCGGCCAAAAGATAAAGGATTTTACCTGCGTACCTGCTCGTTAACACATCCCATCTTTAAGTTCTGCTTTGGCAGGTACATACCTTATGCATTCAAGCAACACGATGGTGGGGGGCCCTAAGGAGGGGAGCTCAGCTGAGCCCGAGGGGCGCAGGGGAGGCCTTGGAAGGGACGAGAATCCTGAGCTGGGTCTGAGAAGAGCTGGCCAGGCCTGGAACATCCCGGCTTTTCCAGTGACTCCTTGGAGTTTGGTGTGACTGCAGGGCGGGGTGGGAGGCCAGGAATGCAGGGCCTGGGCTAGAGAGCTTATATAGGACAAGGCCCTGAGGAGCCACCGGAAGCTTCAAAGTGCGGAGAAACAGGATGAGAGCTGCGTTTGGGAGCCGTACGTGGGGATGCACTGGCAAGACAGGAGGCAGGAAGGTTCAAAGCACAGGTGAGAGATGTAAGGTCTTGAACCGAGAGGCTAAAGGAATTGGGCCCTCAGCTCTGTCTTTGCTGAATGAGTCTCGAAGGCCCAAGGCGACTCCTCAGGGCTCTCAGGGTCTGAGTCCCACTCTGGGGCTTGCTCTCCTGTGGCTGGTGGGGCAGCCGTGCCCCACAGCTCGGCCAGGACCAGGCCTGGAGGCAGGATGCACCCAGCAGGTGCTCACAGCGCTGACTGCAGATCTCACGAGAGGCCATCACCACTGTTGATTTCTGGTCCATGCCCTTGGTCCTGAGAATGTTGCATGGTACCCATGCCTTAAGGGATGCATTGTGTCCTTCCTCAAATTCATATGTTGAGGTCTGAGCCCTCAGTACTCCAGACTATGACTGTATCTGGAGAGAGGGTCTACAAAGAGGTAAGTTCAGTCAGGTTATTAGGGTGGGTCCTAATCCAATCTGACTGGTGTCCTTATAAGAGGAAATGTGGACACACGGAGAGACAGCAGGGAAGCTTGCACACAGAGGAAAAACCACGTGAGGACCCAGCAAGAAGGCAGCATGTGCAACCAAGGAGAGAGGCCTCAGGAGAGACCAGACCCCCGACACCTTGACCTCACAGTTCTGGAGAAAATACATTTCTGTTGTTTAAGCCATCCAGTCTGTGGTACTTTGTTACGGCAGCCCTAGCAGACGAATACCCCAAGTGCAAATGAAAGTAAATCAATGTAATGAAAACTGTGAATTGGTGACACCCTCTGAGACTGACAGCTGGTGTCATCCTGGCTGGTCCCCAGAGCAGGCGCGGGACTGAGACCCCTCCCCGGTCAGCTCAGTGACCAGCGTCTCAGCAGGTCAGAGACTAGTTCTAACTTCACACGTTCTGGGCTACTTTTCTAATTCAGCTTTTCCACCAATGGAGGCAGGTGGAGGGAGGGCCTCCTGACAGCCTCGCCAAGGCCAGGAGCCCAAGACTGGAGTCCCCCAGAGGCCAAGACGGGATGGGTGGCGGAGGGGATGGAAGGGGGCTGCAGGTCCCACAGGGGCTTGGAAGGAGGCTTCTCAGAGCCCCCAGGGGCCACATGCATAGGTGACAGGCAGCACATCACCGTTTATGGCTGCCCTGGCTGATCCAGGCCCGATACACAGGCTGAAGTAGAGCAGAGATGGGGGGAGATAGAGACAGAGAGACAGCTCTCTGTCTGTCTGTCTGTCTGCCTAAGGAGATAGGTCTGCCCTGAAGTCCTGCAAATAGGGTCTGTTGGACCCTGTGACCAGCCACCTGTGGCTGCACCAACGCCCCTGCCCCCCAGTCAGTCCGGACTGGTTTTAGACAGGGAGGACCATGGCTCCACCAAGCAGGCAGAGGGGGAGGCCGGCCTGTCCCTCCCTCCCCACGTAGGAGGCAACGACAGAGATAACAGAGCTCTCTGGGGGCCACAGCATCCCCCATGCGCCGCCCCGCAGCCTGTGTCGGGCCAACTGACCCCTCCTTCTCCGGAGAGGGTTTCCTGGCGCAAGGGCTGCTTCCAGGCTCCCACTCAAGCGGGAGCGGGCGGGACATGGTTGGCACTCCTTCCAGAAGGATTCCATCAGGCAGTCAAGCTGTTCATCCTCCACATTCAGGGGGGGACGTCGGCTGTGGGGCGAGCAGAGAGAGCAGAGCCGGCGCCAGTCCCCGGGGCGCCGGCTCTGGGTGGGGAGGATGGGCCAGCAGAGGTCATGACCAGGCCGCTCTCTCTGCCCGCTCCATCAAAACAACTCAGCCACCCTCGCTCCGGGCTGAGGCCGCTCAGGCCAGCTCTCTAAATCCACACGTGCAGCTGGCCAAGGCACGTGCCCCGTGACGAGAAACTGAAGTCTTCTTGTCCCAAACTGGCCTCCTCAACGTGTCCATTTTACCCCTGCAGTCACGGCATCTTGACACTTTATCACGGCTTGGGGATGTTGATTTTTTTTTTCTTTCTTTTGTCCATGCCACACGGCATGTGGGATCTTAGGTCCCTGACCAAGGATTGAACCCGAGCCCCCTGCAGTGAAGTGTGGAGCCCTAACCACTGGACCGCCAGGGAATTTCCTGCTGTTTCCTTTCTATTCTGGCTTCTAGACTCTCCCCGCCTCTGAGAGCCGTCTGGGATCCACCCCCTCATTCTCCCCACTCCTGTCTCAGTCACTCAGTGCCTTCATAGGCACGGTGTCCTCGACTCCACTCTCCTCCAGTCATCTGCTCTGAGGACAGCTTAAAATGCCGACTTCATGACGCTCTTCCTGCCAAAGCCCCATAATGACGGTTGCCACGTTCAATCCAAACAACCCCTGGCTTTCGAAGCTCTCCCGCTTCCAGACTCAGGGAGGTCAGTCTCTAAGGGCTTACTGGCAAGTGCCGTCCTCTCCCACCCACCACACGTGCCATGGGGTGCGGGGGCGGGCTGGAACGTAGGGTCATCCTTGGGACCACAGCCTCGGGCACAGGATCTGTCCTTGGCTGTTCACCCCTGAGCCCCTCTCCTTCCTCTGTCTGGATGGGGTCCTCTGAGATCACAGGATCTGACCTGGACGGTCTTGAGCTCATGTTATTATTCCACCCCCGGTCGGCAGAGCCCTGGAGTCGAGTGGAGGGGCTGCGGGGACCACTGCGAGGAGGAGGAGGAAGGGCAGAGGGGCGGAGACCCTCACCCAGAGCAGCTCCTCTTTTCCTCTGTGCACTGGGCTTCCTCCCGTGTAGGATTAAAGAGGGAAAAAGGTATCCGGGGCATTAAAAAATGTTAGAAAGCCACTCATCTAACATGGTTTCTACCCAGTACCAAACTTGATAAAACCTTTGATGAATTGCCGGTTATCCAGTCTGTTTGAACACGTCTCACGTTGGGGGGATGACTACCTTACAGAGCCGTCTGCCTCTCTGGGGCACAATACACAGCTCTAGGGATGCACTGCAGGCAGGCGACACGCAAGGCCCTGGGCTAGAGGCTGGGCGTGAAGAGAAATAAGACCCCTGCTGCCCAGGGCAGTCCTACGAGTGCCTTTCGGCAGGAACCCACAGAGTTTTCTTTCCTTTTTGTTGTCACTGCAGCTTATTCATTCAGCAAGTTCTTTCTGGGCGCCGCCTGTCCGCCGGGCCTGTTGTAGGAGCTGGGGACGTGGCCATGAACGTGGCACGCAAGGACCCTGTTCTCACGGGCTGACATTCCACTGCGGCAGACAATGCAGGCTAAAATAAAAGATGATCTCAGCCCGTACTGAGTGCTGAGAAGGAAGCCAGCCGGATGGGACGATGTACTGGGGGGAATTTATATCCGCCAAGGTGGCCAAGGACACAGAGACTTGAAAGGGGAGGATGAGCAATCTGTGAAGATCTAGGCTGGGGAGAGTCTGCCAGGCAAGGGAGGGGCAGCGCCAGGCCTGGCCTGTGTGTGTGTGTGTGTGTGTGTGTGTGTGTGCACTGAGCGGAGGGGGCGGGGCAGCTGGGAGAAGAGGCAGCGGGCCAGGGTCCTGCTGGGCCTCAGGGGCCCTGGTAAGAGCCCGGAGTTTATTCTGTGAGCGATGGAAGCCACTGGGGGCTGTAAGCAGAACAGGAGATGAGGTTTCTATGTTACGGACAGCGGACAGCACCAGCACGCTGGTTGCTCGTTGCGGGGTGGGACTTGGATGGGGTACACGCTGGAGGCAGGGAGACCACTGGGGAGGTTACTGAACAGCCGGATGAGTCCTGGACTGGAGCAGTGGCCAGGAAGATGGGCAGACGTGGCAGCAGGCAGGAGGCCTTCTGGAGACACGGGTGACAGGACTGGCTGATGGAGTGACTGCGGGGGGGCGGGAGAGGGAAAGGAAGAAACCAGGAAGACACGTGGGCTCTTGGTCTGAGCAGCTGTGGGAGTGGTGCTAGACTCTCAGTGGGATGAATGTCACTGGGCTTGGGGAGGAGGTGCAGGGCATGCCAGGGGGCAGAAATGAGGCACCCTTATGAGACATGACTGTCTGCGGTGCTCATTAGACAACAGAGGGGAGGTGTCTGGGAGGCAGCTGGGATGGTGCTGGGCTGGGCATATACATTTGGGCACCATCAACCACAGACCAGGAGGCCGATCGTGGCCAGTGTATTCTGGGAGATGGCGGTGGTGGTCCAGGCCCTGATGTAAGTGCTCCACTTGATATTATGGGCAGGAGCTTTTCCAGCAAAGAGCAAAGGAGAGGGAGGACCTGCTAAGCCACTGACTCAAGGGGCAGGGCTGGGGAGAGGGAGAGAGAGAGATTTAGGAGCTGCACACTGCCCCAGGGCATGAGAAGCCAGCCTGTAGGGCGGTGTGTCCAAACGTCCAGACCAAAGGGACCATCCCAGACTCTGACCTCAGATCCCAATCAGGGCGCATTCACAAGCCCCAAACACACTCTGTCTGGCTCAGACATCAGCCTGCCAGATTCAATCCTATCAGATTAACAGTTTTTGGCACTGTTCCTATAAATCGGATTTAGAGGACATCAAAAGCTTCATTAAAAAAAAATACGCTGAAGCAGCAATCAGGCATCTACCAGACCCTCAATCAGTGAGTATTAGGTTGAATTCTAGTCTCTACATTTCGGGATTAATACAGAAGGTCAAGGACAGGGAAGAAAACTAAGGGACTGACCAAATCAGATCTGAGAGGGTCAGAAGAAGTGAAATCATTGTGTTGGGGAAAGCCAGGCTGAAGAATTTTGACCATGACTAACTCCAAGGGCAATAACAGAATGTAGGGGGCCAGCATTTAAGATCTCCTTAGGAGGCCTCCACCCGAGGAAGGGAAACCAGCTTTAGATCATGAGGAATAAAGACAAAGAATGGTCTGACCCTGGAGTAGGTTTACAGATCTTCATAGCAGGCCACTGGGCCAGAGGTACTTTCTTGTCTTGAGATTGACCTCAGACTCTGAGCCTTCAGCAAGGAAGAGTCTGGCCGGGAGAAAGAGTATTAATACCAAGGTCACAGAATTAGGCCCTTGCTGAGACCAAGCCCAGGGTTGTCTCAACCAGACTGCCCAGAGGGTTAGCAATGTCTGCCAGGATTTCTAACTTGGAAATATTAAACACGAGCACGGACCTCCCTGGCGGCGCAGTGGTTAAGAATCCGCCTGCCAGTGCAGGGGACACAGGTTCTATCCATGGTCCGGGAAGATCCTACCTGCCACGGAGCAACTACCGAGCCTGCGCTCTAGGGCCCACGAGCCACAACTACTGGGCCCGCGTGCCACAACTACTGAAGCCCACAAGCCTAGAGCCCGTGCTCCGCAACAAGAGAAGCCACCACAATGATAAGCCCGTGCACCGAAACGAAGAGTAGCCCCCGCTCGCCACAACCAGAGAAAGCCCGCGCGCAGCAACGAAGACCCAACACAGCCAAAACAAACACACAAAGAAAAAAAACAAAAAAACCACGCGCGTGTGCACACGCGCACACACACCCTCTACCCAGGCCGTGAAACAAGAGCTGACGACTAGAAAGCAGACAATCCCAGATTGTTCCAGACGTTCAGACATCATTTTAGTTCAACCCCTTCATTTTGTAGATGGGAAATGTACAAGGTTAAGTGACTTCCCCAAGTCCTAAGGCTATTCAGAGGCAAAAATACCAGATAAGCAAGTTCCATGAATTCTTGCACTGGGTTTCCTTCAGGCTGGTTAATCTCATTAGCTGTTCTTTAGCCACCCTGGCCAGGAGAAGGTGACCCATATGCCCACCTCCCCGCAAGAGAGACGGAATGATTGCTATTAGCATCCCAGGCAGCAGGCAATCAGAATGGCAGCCAGCAGCTCTGTCTGCGCATCAGGGCCTGACAGGAGGAGGTTTCTGGGCCCCTCTTCCAGTTATCTGTCCTTAACAGGGGCAAACCCAGTGCGCTCTGCCGTAGGTTGCTCCGGAGATGCTCTGGCTACCAGGGACTTGGCATTTCTCGAAAAGAATGTCCACCAAGGGTCTAAGTTGGTCTCACCCCTCCCACGCTGTGGTTTGGGCCGATGGTCTGGGAAGGAAAAGACTACAAAAAAGAAACTGTCTAAAAGTGAACACGCTCAACGTTTTATTTCTAACTCTCTGAAGGCAGACAGCTTTCTTCTTAAGCACGTTCTTTGGGAGTTTACGTCTTCCCACTAAGTAGAAAAATTCTGACAGCTACATTTTCTATGTGCAAACAAGACTCTATCTCTGAAAGGATGAACGAAATTTAGCTATTAGGAAAGCCCCAACTTCTTTCTCATATGAAAAAATAATTATGAGCTTAAAGAACTTTACAAAACATACCCTCTTGCAGTTCTAAACGTTGAACTCTGCTTCCAGCCCTCTGCATCATCTTGTTTAGTTGATGTACATCATTGTGATGATTGCGAAGACATAATTCCTGTTTTGTGTCCGGCTTTTTTCCTTACTTATTTCTATCAATTTGCTTACTAATCTAACGGCCTAATTAATGGACATTTGGATTATTTGTTTCCCAACCCCCTAGAAAACCACTAGATCTGATACAGACTGCTTGTATCCCCCAGAACCCATATGCTGAACCCCCAATGTGATGGTACTTGGACGTGGGACCTAGGGGAGGCAATTAGGCTTAATGAGGTCATGACAGTGGGGGCCCCCATGATGAGGTTAGGGCCCTCATAAGAAGAGGAAGACACCAGAGTGTCCTCTGTGCTGTGTGAGGACACAGCAAAAAGGCAGCTGTCAGCTGGCTGGGAAGTGGGTTCTCACCAGGAACCGAATCCGTCAGTACCTTGATCTTGGACTCTCAGCCTCCAGAACTGGGAGAAATAAATGTCTGTTGTTTCAACCAGTCAATCTACAGTACTTTGTTATAGCAGCCCGAGCGGACTCAAAGTGGTAATGAACACCTGCCAGGTATCTGTTAGCCTCCACTAAACTGGCTTCTGTTAAGAGAACAGAAAAGTGGAGTCATGCTGACATCACGAAGGTCAGGACACGAAAAAGAAAAAAATGAAAATAAAATACAATAAAGAAAAAAAGTAAATGAAGCTCAGGACAGATGATGGCGGATGGGATTTACCTGCTTCTTGATCATTCTGGGAGGGCTAGGGGCTCTGCAGCTCCCGGGGGGCAGGTCTGCGGTGACAAGGCTGGTGACAAGATGGACCTAACAGCAAGATAACTTCAGAAAAGGTGAACCAGGGCCCAGCTGCATGGCGAGGACAGACAGAGGAGGCTCTGCAGCTCAATCAGACCAGCACCCCTAGAGTGCCCGAAAAACCAAGCCGTTTCCTGAGAAATTCCCCACTGGGTTCCTTTTTCCCGACACTGTATGTTGGAAAATTCCAAGCCTACAGAGAAGTTGACAGAATAATACAATGAACACTCATATACCCTTTCACCTAGATTCACCCATCCTTGACATTTTTCCATCCATCTTTGTACTCTCTCTCCATACACACCCATGATCTGTGCGTGGGACTATGTGAATCATGACATGTTTATCCCTAAACGTTTCAGCACGCACCTTCCTAAGAACAAGGACATTTTTCTACATGATCACAACGCCGGAATCACACTCAAGAAAGTGGGCATTGATACAATAAAATGATCTAATAAACCATTCGTTTGACACATGATCCAGTTATCTCCAAAATATTCCTTTCGTTTAAAGTCTTATTAAGTTTGTTACAATATTGCTCGTGTTTTATGTTTTGGTTTTTTGGCCTCCAGGTATGTGGGATCTTAGCTCCCCGACCAGGGATGGAACCTGCATCCCCTGCATTGGAAGGCGAAGTCTTAACCACTGGACCACCTGGGAAGTCCCCCAAATATTCTTTATAGCTCCCCACACCCCCGCTCCACCCCCCACCCCAAATCCAGAATCCAATCAATGATCAGGCATTTCATTTGTCTTTCCTGTCTCTTTAGTCCCCTTCAATCTCGAACAGTCTCCCTGCCTGTGACATTGGCCAGCTGCCTCATAGGAAGTCCCTACTCCGTTTCTGAGTAGACGGAGGGCCCGAGCACCAGGATGTCTGAGTCCTGGCACACACAGAGCGATTTGACTCTAGTACTATTGAATGACACTTGACCCTTTGCCCATGACCACTGTTTGGTATCCTACAATACAGCCTTGCTGGAATCCACGTCTCCATTAGGTAAGAGGCCTGCACATCCTAAAATCCTAACCTATACCTCAGCACCCAAAAAGCACCGTTTCCTGGGCTTAAAAGGGACCAGCTCCTGCTCTTGACGTTGTTCTCCGTAATTCTTTGTGAGGGTGGGGCATGTCCACCCCCTCCCCTGCCCGCTCCCACACTAATCCCTCAGAGACAAATGACAAGAGGTTTCACAATACAACTCTGCCCTCTGCTCGGCCTCCCTGCCCTGGCTGCTCTGCCCGCATTTCTTCAGTCCCAGTTCAGCCTCCCAGCCCACGGAGGTCCTTCATGCGACTTGGTTCTCCTGCGCCGAGGGGCCGCTTCCCCATGGCCCACAGCCGCTGTGGAAGGCTGCTTCCCTGGGCTCTGGGTCCTTCTCAATAATCAGCTTTGTGAGGGTGGGCAGCAGCTGCCCCAGGCCTCCCAGGCCTCGCCAAGAAGGGAGGCGATTGGATTAGAATGGAAAATGCAGGGGGGAGGGGAGAGGTGAGTTAAGCGCCACTCTCCCGGGGCCGGGGCTGGGGCTGTGCCTTCCCGCTCTCAGCAGCTGGGGCTGCCCCCCCTCCACTCCCACTGCTGCTGCTCACTTAGGGAGAGGCTGGCTGAGGGCGTCCCTGCTGCTTTCCCAAACCCAGACTTGAGTTATTTTTCCCCAGTGGGCCTTCCGGTCTGCTCTCCAGGACTGGGCAGTGTGGTCATCAGAAGAAAGCAGTGGGACCTGCTCTCGAAAATGCCCAAGTCCATTTCCAGACAGTTCCTAGCAGCTCCTTTCGGGGTAACGCCACCACTGGGAAGGCGGGGGAGTGGGTAACAGTGGGTATTTGTGTCCCCCAGCACCTGGCCCAGGGCCTTGTGCACAGCTGGAGTCGACGTGGGCTTGCTAGCTCAGAGAGGGCTGGAGACCTGAACCCAAGAGGGAAGGGCGAGACCTCCAAAGGAGGAAGTGGACTTAAACTTAATTCTCCCGTTGGGTGGATCACGTCAGGACAGGCCGTGGGGAGGAAGGAGGGACGCACAAGCCTCAACTGTCACAGTCATCTGCTCTGGCAGCACACCAGCTCCGAGGCTGTGTCCATCACACTAGCCTCCGTAAGGCGCCCTGTCCTTCGAAGCCCCCACTCGCCCTCACAGGACCTGCTTTCTCCCAGCCAGAGGCAAACCAGGGCTGCTTTTTAAAGAACCCTTACATAGATATCATACTGCCGAGAGCCTAGAGGCCCTGTAGAAAGTTCTTTCAGAAGTGCTGTAACCCAGAGGATCGAGATGACTGAGCACCACTAAAGGACATTTTATTTATTTATTTATTTATTTTTGGCCGCGACATGTGGCATGCGGGATTCTAGTTCCCCGACCAGGGATCGAACCTGGGCCCCCTGCAGTGGGAGCGTGGAGTCTTAACCACTGGACCGCCAGGGAATCCCCTACAGAACATTTTAAACTTCAGTCCAGAAGCTGCCTCTGGGTGAAAAGGGGCCACTGTGTTAGCTCTAGGAGCAGGGCTGACTGAGAGCAAGCGGCAGCCTGGGAACAGCCCCTATACCTCCCCTGTTCCCAAGAGAATCCTAAATATGGGAGCAAACCTAACACATCAGCACACGTCCAAACCCCACCTGCCATCACCACAGGTGAGGTCAGCAAGAACCACAGGGCCTCGGTGCTCCCTGGGATGAATACAGCAGCTCTCCTCAGCCTGGTCAGAATACACTCTAATGACACAATTAGTCACCCTCTTGTCAAGCAAAGCGCCTGCTCACAGGGGGTCTGGAACAATTACTCAGCAAAGAGAAATGCCTCCGCCC